>NW_027325141.1:0-92027 GCF_028372415.1 Notamacropus eugenii
CTTAGGTCAGGAATGGCTTTTGGGTTACAATCCAGTGCACTTAGGCTTAGGGATAGTGTTGAAATTGTCGATTTAGAGTTAGGGTTAGAATCTAGCACATTTAGGGTTAGAGTTTTGGTAAGAATTCGTTAGGGTTAGGGTTAGTGTTAGGGGTAGGGGTGGGCTTAGAGTGCATTTAGGGGTAGGGGTAGGGGTAGGGTTAGGATTAGGGTTAGGGTTTGTGTTGGTGGAATCGAAGTTTAGGGTTAGGCTTAGGGTCAGGATTGCCTTTTGGGTGACAATCGAGAGCATTTAGGGTTAGGGTTAGTGTTGAGATTGACGATTTAGTGTTAGGCTTAGAATCGAGCACATTAGGGTTAAAGTTATGGTTAGAATCCACTGCATTTAGGCTTAGGGTTAGGGTTAGGGTTATCAGGGTCAGGATTAGAATCGAGAGCATTTAAAGATAGTGTTAGGGTTAGAGTTAGGTTTAGCGTTAGGTTTCGTAGAATTGAGGGTTAGGGATAGGATTAGTGTTATTGTTAGGATTAGGGTTAGAATCAAGCGCATTTTTAGTGTTAGGGTTGATGTTAAGGTTAGGGTTTGAGTGCATTTAGGGGTAGTGGACGAGTTGGGTTAGGATTAGGGTTAGGGTTTGTGTTGCTGGAATCGAGGTTTTGGGTTAGGCTTAGGGGCAGGAGAGCATTTTGGGTCATAATTCAGAGTATTTAGGCTTACGGGTAGTGTTGAAATTGATAATTTAGTTCTAGCGTTAGGATGAAGCACATTTAGGGATAGAGTTATGATTAGAATTCAGTGCATTTAGGGTTAGGGCTAAGGTTAGGGGTAGGGTTAGGGACAGGGTTAAAATCGAGAGCATTTAAGGATAGTGCTAGGGTTAGAGTTAGGTTTAGCGTTCGCTTTCGTAGAATGGAGGGTTAGGCTTAAGGTAAGGCTTAGGGTTAGGGATAGGGTTAGAATCAGGCGCATTTTTAGTGTTGTGCTTTTCGTCAGGCTATGGCTTCGAGTGCATTTAGGGGTAGGGGTAGGAGTAGGGTTAGGATTAGGGTTAGGGTTTGTGTTGGTAGCATCGAGGTTTAGGGTTAGGCTTAGGGTCAGGAATGGCTTTTGGGTTAGAATCCAGTGCATTTAGGCTTAGGGATAGTGTTGAAATTGTCGATTTAGTGTTAGGGTTAGAATCGAGCACATTAGGGTTAGAGTTATGGATAGAATCCATAGCATTTAGGCTTAGGGTTAGGGTTAGTTTTATTAGGGTCAGGATTAGAATCGAGAGCATTTAAGGATAGTGTTAGGGTTAGAGTTAGGTTTAGGGTTAGGTTTCGTAGAATTGAGGGTGAGGGTTAGGGTTAGGGTTAGAATCAAGCGCATTTTTAGTGTTAGCGGTTGGGTTAGGGTTAGGGTTAGAGTGCATATAGAGGTAGGGATAGGAGTAGGGTTAGCATTTGGGTTAGGGTTTGTGTTGGTAGAATCGAGGTTTAGGGTTAGGCTTAGTGTCAGGATTGCCTTTTGGGTTAGAGTCGAGTGCATTTAGGGTAAGTCTTAGTGTTGAGATTGACGATTTAGAGTTAGTGTTAGAATCGAGCACATTAGGATTAGAGATACGGTTAGAATCCAGGGCTTTTAGGGTTAGGATTAGGGTTAGGGTAAGGGTTGTGTTTAGGGTGAGGGTTAGAATCGAGTACATTTAAGGTTAGTGTTAGGGTTAGAGTTAGGTATAGGGTTAGCTTTCGAAGAATCGAGGGTAAGTGTTAGGGTTAGGGTTAGGGTTAGGATTAGGGTTCGAATCAAGCGCATTTTTAGTGTTAGGGTTGGGGTTAGGGTTAGGGTTTGAGTGCATTTAGGGGTAGGGGAGGAGTTGGTTTAGGCTTACGGTTAGAGTTTGTGTTGATAGCATCGAGGTTTTGGGTTAGGCTTAGGGTCAGGAGAGCATTTTGGGTCATAATTCAGAGCATTTAGGCTTAGGGTTAGTGTTGAAATCGATGATTTAGTTTTAGCGTTAGATTCAAGCACATTTAGGGATAGAGTTATGATTAGAATTCAATGCATTTAGGGTTAGGGTTAGGGTTAGGGTTAGGGTTAGGGTTACGTGTAGAGTAAGGGTTAGAATCGAGAGCATTTAAGGATAGTGCTAGGGTTAGTGTTAGGTTTAGGGTTAGCTTTCGTAGAATCGAGGGTTAGGCTTAGGGTTAGCCTTAGGTTGAGGGTTAGGGTTAGAATCAAGCACAGTTTTAGTGTTAGCGTTAAGGTGCTTGTTAGGGTTAAAGTGCTTTTAGGGCTAGTGGTACGGGTAGGGTTAGGATTAGGGTTAGGGTTTGTGTTGGTAGGATCGAGGTTTAGGTTTAGGCTTAGGGTCAGGATTGCATTTTGAATCAGAATCGAGTGTATTTAGGCTTTGGGTTAGTGTTCAAATTGACGATTTAGTGGTAGGGTTTGAATCGAGCACATTTAGGGTTAGAGTTATAGTTAAAATTCAGTGCATTTAGGGTTAGGGTTAGGGTTAGGGTAAGGGTTAAAATCGAGAGCATTTAAGGATAGTGCTAGGGTTAGAGTTAGGTTTCGCGTTCGCTTTCGTAGAATCGAGGGTTAAGCTTAAGGTTAGGCTTAGGGTTAGGGTTAAGGTTAGAATCAGGCGCATTTTTAGTGTTGTGGTTTTCGTCAGGGTATGGCTTACAGTGCATTTAGGGGTAGGGGTAGGGGTAGGAGTAGGTTTAGGATTAGGGTTAAGGTTTGTGTTGGTAGAATCGAGGTTAAGGGTTAGGCTTAGGTCAGGAATGGCTTTTGGGTTACAATCCAGTGCACTTAGGCTTAGGGATAGTGTTGAAATTGTCGATTTAGAGTTAGGGTTAGAATCTAGCACATTTAGGGTTAGAGTTTTGGTAAGAATTCGTTAGGGTTAGGGTTAGTGTTAGGGGTAGGGGTGGGCTTAGAGTGCATTTAGGGGTAGGGGTAGGGGTAGGGTTAGGATTAGGGTTAGGGTTTGTGTTGGTGGAATCGAAGTTTAGGGTTAGGCTTAGGGTCAGGATTGCCTTTTGGGTGACAATCGAGAGCATTTAGGGTTAGGGTTAGTGTTGAGATTGACGATTTAGTGTTAGGCTTAGAATCGAGCACATTAGGGTTAAAGTTATGGTTAGAATCCACTGCATTTAGGCTTAGGGTTAGGGTTAGGGTTATCAGGGTCAGGATTAGAATCGAGAGCATTTAAAGATAGTGTTAGGGTTAGAGTTAGGTTTAGCGTTAGGTTTCGTAGAATTGAGGGTTAGGGATAGGATTAGTGTTATTGTTAGGATTAGGGTTAGAATCAAGCGCATTTTTAGTGTTAGGGTTGATGTTAAGGTTAGGGTTTGAGTGCATTTAGGGGTAGTGGACGAGTTGGGTTAGGATTAGGGTTAGGGTTTGTGTTGCTGGAATCGAGGTTTTGGGTTAGGCTTAGGGGCAGGAGAGCATTTTGGGTCATAATTCAGAGTATTTAGGCTTACGGGTAGTGTTGAAATTGATAATTTAGTTCTAGCGTTAGGATGAAGCACATTTAGGGATAGAGTTATGATTAGAATTCAGTGCATTTAGGGTTAGGGCTAAGGTTAGGGGTAGGGTTAGGGACAGGGTTAAAATCGAGAGCATTTAAGGATAGTGCTAGGGTTAGAGTTAGGTTTAGCGTTCGCTTTCGTAGAATGGAGGGTTAGGCTTAAGGTAAGGCTTAGGGTTAGGGATAGGGTTAGAATCAGGCGCATTTTTAGTGTTGTGCTTTTCGTCAGGCTATGGCTTCGAGTGCATTTAGGGGTAGGGGTAGGAGTAGGGTTAGGATTAGGGTTAGGGTTTGTGTTGGTAGCATCGAGGTTTAGGGTTAGGCTTAGGGTCAGGAATGGCTTTTGGGTTAGAATCCAGTGCATTTAGGCTTAGGGATAGTGTTGAAATTGTCGATTTAGTGTTAGGGTTAGAATCGAGCACATTAGGGTTAGAGTTATGGATAGAATCCATAGCATTTAGGCTTAGGGTTAGGGTTAGTTTTATTAGGGTCAGGATTAGAATCGAGAGCATTTAAGGATAGTGTTAGGGTTAGAGTTAGGTTTAGGGTTAGGTTTCGTAGAATTGAGGGTGAGGGTTAGGGTTAGGGTTAGAATCAAGCGCATTTTTAGTGTTAGCGGTTGGGTTAGGGTTAGGGTTAGAGTGCATATAGAGGTAGGGATAGGAGTAGGGTTAGCATTTGGGTTAGGGTTTGTGTTGGTAGAATCGAGGTTTAGGGTTAGGCTTAGTGTCAGGATTGCCTTTTGGGTTAGAGTCGAGTGCATTTAGGGTAAGTCTTAGAGTTGAGATTGACGATTTAGAGTTAGTGTTAGAATCGAGCACATTAGGATTAGAGATACGGTTAGAATCCAGGGCTTTTAGGGTTAGGATTAGGGTTAGGGTAAGGGTTGTGTTTAGGGTGAGGGTTAGAATCGAGTACATTTAAGGTTAGTGTTAGGGTTAGAGTTAGGTATAGGGTTAGCTTTCGAAGAATCGAGGGTAAGTGTTAGGGTTAGGGTTAGGGTTAGGATTAGGGTTCGAATCAAGCGCATTTTTAGTGTTAGGGTTGGGGTTAGGGTTAGGGTTTGAGTGCATTTAGGGGTAGGGGAGGAGTTGGTTTAGGCTTACGGTTAGAGTTTGTGTTGATAGCATCGAGGTTTTGGGTTAGGCTTAGGGTCAGGAGAGCATTTTGGGTCATAATTCAGAGCATTTAGGCTTAGGGTTAGTGTTGAAATCGATGATTTAGTTTTAGCGTTAGATTCAAGCACATTTAGGGATAGAGTTATGATTAGAATTCAATGCATTTAGGGTTAGGGTTAGGGTTAGGGTTAGGGTTACGTGTAGAGTAAGGGTTAGAATCGAGAGCATTTAAGGATAGTGCTAGGGTTAGTGTTAGGTTTAGGGTTAGCTTTCGTAGAATCGAGGGTTAGGCTTAGGGTTAGCCTTAGGTTGAGGGTTAGGGTTAGAATCAAGCACAGTTTTAGTGTTAGCGTTAAGGTGCTTGTTAGGGTTAAAGTGCTTTTAGGGCTAGTGGTACGGGTAGGGTTAGGATTAGGGTTAGGGTTTGTGTTGGTAGGATCGAGGTTTAGGTTTAGGCTTAGGGTCAGGATTGCATTTTGAATCAGAATCGAGTGTATTTAGGCTTTGGGTTAGTGTTCAAATTGACGATTTAGTGGTAGGGTTTGAATCGAGCACATTTAGGGTTAGAGTTATAGTTAAAATTCAGTGCATTTAGGGTTAGGGTTAGGGTTAGGGTAAGGGTTAAAATCGAGAGCATTTAAGGATAGTGCTAGGGTTAGAGTTAGGTTTCGCGTTCGCTTTCGTAGAATCGAGGGTTAAGCTTAAGGTTAGGCTTAGGGTTAGGGTTAAGGTTAGAATCAGGCGCATTTTTAGTGTTCTGGTTTTCGTCAGGGTATGGCTTACAGTGCATTTAGGGGTAAGGGTAGGGGTAGGAGTAGGTTTAGGATTAGGGTTAAGGTTTGTGTTGGTAGAATCGAGGTTAAGGGTTAGGCTTAGGTCAGGAATGGCTTTTGGGTTACAATCCAGTGCACTTAGGCTTAGGGATAGTGTTGAAATTGTCGATTTAGAGTTAGGGTTAGAATCTAGCACATTTAGGGTTAGAGTTTTGGTAAGAATTCGTTAGGGTTAGGGTTAGTGTTAGGGGTAGGGGTGGGCTTAGAGTGCATTTAGGGGTAGGGGTAGGGGTAGGGTTAGGATTAGGGTTAGGGTTTGTGTTGGTGGAATCGAAGTTTAGGGTTAGGCTTAGGGTCAGGATTGCCTTTTGGGTGACAATCGAGAGCATTTAGGGTTAGGGTTAGTGTTGAGATTGACGATTTAGTGTTAGGCTTAGAATCGAGCACATTAGGGTTAAAGTTATGGTTAGAATCCACTGCATTTAGGCTTAGGGTTAGGGTTAGGGTTATCAGGGTCAGGATTAGAATCGAGAGCATTTAAAGATAGTGTTAGGGTTAGAGTTAGGTTTAGCGTTAGGTTTCGTAGAATTGAGGGTTAGGGATAGGATTAGTGTTATTGTTAGGATTAGGGTTAGAATCAAGCGCATTTTTAGTGTTAGGGTTGATGTTAACGTTAGGGTTTGAGTGAATTTAGGGGTAGTGGACGAGTTGGGTTAGGATTACGGTTAGGGTTTGTGTTGCTGGAATCGAGGTTTTGGGTTAGGCTTAGGGGCAGGAGAGCATTTTGGGTCATAATTCAGAGTATTTAGGCTTACGGGTAGTGTTGAAATTGATAATTTAGTTCTAGCGTTAGGATGAAGCACATTTAGGGATAGAGTTATGATTAGAATTCAGTGCATTTAGGGTTAGGGCTAAGGTTAGGGGTAGGGTTAGGGACAGGGTTAAAATCGAGAGCATTTAAGGATAGTGCTAGGGTTAGAGTTAGGTTTAGCGTTCGCTTTCGTAGAATCGAGGGTTAGGCTTAAGGTAAGGCTTAGGGTTAGGGATAGGGTTAGAATCAGGCGCATTTTTAGTGTTGTGCTTTTCGTCAGGCTATGGCTTCGAGTGCATTTAGGGGTAGGGGTAGGAGTAGGGTTAGGATTAGGGTTAGGGTTTGTGTTGGTAGCATCGAGGTTTAGGGTTAGGCTTAGGGTCAGGAATGGCTTTTGGGTTAGAATCCAGTGCATTTAGGCTTAGGGATAGTGTTGAAATTGTCGATTTAGTGTTAGGGTTAGAATCGAGCACATTAGGGTTAGAGTTATGGATAGAATCCATAGCATTTAGGCTTAGGGTTAGGGTTAGTTTTATTAGGGTCAGGATTAGAATCGAGAGCATTTAAGGATAGTGTTAGGGTTAGAGTTAGGTTTAGGGTTAGGTTTCGTAGAATTGAGGGTGAGGGTTAGGATTAGGGTTAGAATCAAGCGCATTTTTAGTGTTAGCGGTTTGGTTAGGGTTAGGGTTAGAGTGCATATAGAGGTAGGGATAGGAGTAGGGTTAGCATTTGGGTTAGGGTTTGTGTTGGTAGAATCGAGGTTTAGGGTTAGGCTTAGTGTCAGGATTGCCTTTTGCGTTAGAGTCGAGTGCATTTAGGTAAGTCTTAGTGTTGAGATTGACGATTTAGAGTTAGTGTTAGAATCGAGCACATTAGGATTAGAGATACGGTTAGAATCCAGGGCTTTTAGGGTTAGGATTAGGGTTAGGGTAAGGGTTGTGTTTAGGGTGAGGGTTAGAATCGAGTACATTTAAGGTTAGTGTTAGGGTTAGAGTTAGGTATAGGGTTAGCTTTCGAAGAATCGAGGGTAAGTGTTAGGGTTAGGGTTAGGGTTAGGATTAGGGTTCGAATCAAGCGCATTTTTAGTGTTAGGGTTGGGGTTAGGGTTAGGGTTTGAGTGCATTTAGGGGTAGGGGAGGAGTTGGTTTAGGCTTACGGTTAGAGTTTGTGTTGATAGCATCGAGGTTTTGGGTTAGGCTTAGGGTCAGGAGAGCATTTTGGGTCATAATTCAGAGCATTTAGGCTTAGGGTTAGTGTTGAAATCGATGATTTAGTTTTAGCGTTAGATTCAAGCACATTTAGGGATAGAGTTATGATTAGAATTCAATGCATTTAGGGTTAGGGTTAGGGTTAGGGTTAGGGTTAGGGTTACGTGTAGAGTAAGGGTTAGAATCGAGAGCATTTAAGGATAGTGCTAGGGTTAGTGTTAGGTTTAGGGTTAGCTTTCGTAGAATCGAGGGTTAGGCTTAGGGTTAGCCTTAGGTTGAGGGTTAGGGTTAGAATCAAGCACAGTTTTAGTGTTAGCGTTAAGGTGCTTGTTAGGGTTAAAGTGCTTTTAGGGCTAGTGGTACGGGTAGGGTTAGGATTAGGGTTAGGGTTTGTGTTGGTAGGATCGAGGTTTAGGTTTAGGCTTAGGGTCAGGATTGCATTTTGAATCAGAATCGAGTGTATTTAGGCTTTGGGTTAGTGTTCAAATTGACGATTTAGTGGTAGGGTTTGAATCGAGCACATTTAGGGTTAGAGTTATAGTTAAAATTCAGTGCATTTAGGGTTAGGGTTAGGGTTAGGGTAAGGGTTAAAATCGAGAGCATTTAAGGATAGTGCTAGGGTTAGAGTTAGGTTTCGCGTTCGCTTTCGTAGAATCGAGGGTTAAGCTTAAGGTTAGGCTTAGGGTTAGGGTTAAGGTTAGAATCAGGCGCATTTTTAGTGTTGTGGTTTTCGTCAGGGTATGGCTTACAGTGCATTTAGGGGTAGGGGTAGGGGTAGGAGTAGGTTTAGGATTAGGGTTAAGGTTTGTGTTGGTAGAATCGAGGTTAAGGGTTAGGCTTAGGTCAGGAATGGCTTTTGGGTTACAATCCAGTGCACTTAGGCTTAGGGATAGTGTTGAAATTGTCGATTTAGAGTTAGGGTTAGAATCTAGCACATTTAGGGTTAGAGTTTTGGTAAGAATTCGTTAGGGTTAGGGTTAGTGTTAGGGGTAGGGGTGGGCTTAGAGTGCATTTAGGGGTAGGGGTAGGGGTAGGGTTAGGATTAGGGTTAGGGTTTGTGTTGGTGGAATCGAAGTTTAGGGTTAGGCTTAGGGTCAGGATTGCCTTTTGGGTTACAATCGAGAGCATTTAGGGTTAGGGTTAGTGTTGAGATTGACGATTTAGTGTTAGGCTTAGAATCGAGCACATTAGGGTTAAAGTTATGGTTAGAATCCACTGCATTTAGGCTTAGGGTTAGGGTTAGGGTTATCAGGGTCAGGATTAGAATCGAGAGCATTTAAAGATAGTGTTAGGGTTAGAGTTAGGTTTAGCGTTAGGTTTCGTAGAATTGAGGGTTAGGGATAGGATTAGTGTTATTGTTAGGATTAGGGTTAGAATCAAGCGCATTTTTAGTGTTAGGGTTGATGTTAACGTTAGGGTTTGAGTGAATTTAGGGGTAGTGGACGAGTTGGGTTAGGATTACGGTTAGGGTTTGTGTTGCTGGAATCGAGGTTTTGGGTTAGGCTTAGGGGCAGGAGAGCATTTTGGGTCATAATTCAGAGTATTTAGGCTTACGGGTAGTGTTGAAATTGATAATTTAGTTCTAGCGTTAGGATGAAGCACATTTAGGGATAGAGTTATGATTAGAATTCAGTGCATTTAGGGTTAGGGCTAAGGTTAGGGGTAGGGTTAGGGACAGGGTTAAAATCGAGAGCATTTAAGGATAGTGCTAGGGTTAGAGTTAGGTTTAGCGTTCGCTTTCGTAGAATCGAGGGTTAGGCTTAAGGTAAGGCTTAGGGTTAGGGATAGGGTTAGAATCAGGCGCATTTTTAGTGTTGTGCTTTTCGTCAGGCTATGGCTTCGAGTGCATTTAGGGGTAGGGGTAGGAGTAGGGTTAGGATTAGGGTTAGGGTTTGTGTTGGTAGCATCGAGGTTTAGTGTTAGGCTTAGGGTCAGGAATGGCTTTTGGGTTAGAATCCAGTGCATTTAGGCTTAGGGATAGTGTTGAAATTGTCGATTTAGTGTTAGGGTTAGAATCGAGCACATTAGGGTTAGAGTTATGGATAGAATCCATAGCATTTAGGCTTAGGGTTAGGGTTAGTTTTATTAGGGTCAGGATTAGAATCGAGAGCATTTAAGGATAGTGTTAGGGTTAGAGTTAGGTTTAGGGTTAGGTTTCGTAGAATTGAGGGTGAGGGTTAGGATTAGGGTTAGAATCAAGCGCATTTTTAGTGTTAGCGGTTGGGTTAGGGTTAGGGTTAGAGTGCATATAGAGGTAGGGATAGGAGTAGGGTTAGCATTTGGGTTAGGGTTTGTGTTGGTAGAATCGAGGTTTAGGGTTAGGCTTAGTGTCAGGATTGCCTTTTGCGTTAGAGTCGAGTGCATTTAGGTAAGTCTTAGTGTTGAGATTGACGATTTAGAGTTAGTGTTAGAATCGAGCACATTAGGATTAGAGATACGGTTAGAATCCAGGGCTTTTAGGGTTAGGATTAGGGTTAGGGTAAGGGTTGTGTTTAGGGTGAGGGTTAGAATCGAGTACATTTAAGGTTAGTGTTAGGGTTAGAGTTAGGTATAGGGTTAGCTTTCGAAGAATCGAGGGTAAGTGTTAGGGTTAGGGTTAGGGTTAGGATTAGGGTTCGAATCAAGCGCATTTTTAGTGTTAGGGTTGGGGTTAGGGTTAGGGTTTGAGTGCATTTAGGGGTAGGGGAGGAGTTGGTTTAGGCTTACGGTTAGAGTTTGTGTTGATAGCATCGAGGTTTTGGGTTAGGCTTAGGGTCAGGAGAGCATTTTGGGTCATAATTCAGAGCATTTAGGCTTAGGGTTAGTGTTGAAATCGATGATTTAGTTTTAGCGTTAGATTCAAGCACATTTAGGGATAGAGTTATGATTAGAATTCAATGCATTTAGGGTTAGGGTTAGGGTTAGGGTTAGGGTTACGTGTAGAGTAAGGGTTAGAATCGAGAGCATTTAAGGATAGTGCTAGGGTTAGTGTTAGGTTTAGGGTTAGCTTTCGTAGAATCGAGGGTTAGGCTTAGGGTTAGCCTTAGGTTGAGGGTTAGGGTTAGAATCAAGCACAGTTTTAGTGTTAGCGTTAAGGTGCTTGTTAGGGTTAAAGTGCTTTTAGGGCTAGTGGTACGGGTAGGGTTAGGATTAGGGTTAGGGTTTGTGTTGGTAGGATCGAGGTTTAGGTTTAGGCTTAGGGTCAGGATTGCATTTTGAATCAGAATCGAGTGTATTTAGGCTTTGGGTTAGTGTTCAAATTGACGATTTAGTGGTAGGGTTTGAATCGAGCACATTTAGGGTTAGAGTTATAGTTAAAATTCAGTGCATTTAGGGTTAGGGTTAGGGTTAGGGTAAGGGTTAAAATCGAGAACATTTAAGGATAGTGCTAGGGTTAGAGTTAGGTTTCGCGTTCGCTTTCGTAGAATCGAGGGTTAAGCTTAAGGTTAGGCTTAGGGTTAGGGTTAAGGTTAGAATCAGGCGCATTTTTAGTGTTGTGGTTTTCGTCAGGGTATGGCTTACAGTGCATTTAGGGGTAGGGGTAGGGGTAGGAGTAGGTTTAGGATTAGGGTTAAGGTTTGTGTTGGTAGAATCGAGGTTAAGGGTTAGGCTTAGGTCAGGAATGGCTTTTGGGTTACAATCCAGTGCACTTAGGCTTAGGGATAGTGTTGAAATTGTCGATTTAGAGTTAGGGTTAGAATCTAGCACATTTAGGGTTAGAGTTTTGGTAAGAATTCGTTAGGGTTAGGGTTAGTGTTAGGGGTAGGGGTGGGCTTAGAGTGCATTTAGGGGTAGGGGTAGGGGTAGGGTTAGGATTAGGGTTAGGGTTTGTGTTGGTGGAATCGAAGTTTAGGGTTAGGCTTAGGGTCAGGATTGCCTTTTGGGTTACAATCGAGAGCATTTAGGGTTAGGGTTAGTGTTGAGATTGACGATTTAGTGTTAGGCTTAGAATCGAGCACATTAGGGTTAAAGTTATGGTTAGAATCCACTGCATTTAGGCTTAGGGTTAGGGTTAGGGTTATCAGGGTCAGGATTAGAATCGAGAGCATTTAAAGATAGTGTTAGGGTTAGAGTTAGGTTTAGCGTTAGGTTTCGTAGAATTGAGGGTTAGGGATAGGATTAGTGTTATTGTTAGGATTAGGGTTAGAATCAAGCGCATTTTTAGTGTTAGGGTTGATGTTAACGTTAGGGTTTGAGTGAATTTAGGGGTAGTGGACGAGTTGGGTTAGGATTACGGTTAGGGTTTGTGTTGCTGGAATCGAGGTTTTGGGTTAGGCTTAGGGGCAGGAGAGCATTTTGGGTCATAATTCAGAGTATTTAGGCTTACGGGTAGTGTTGAAATTGATAATTTAGTTCTAGCGTTAGGATGAAGCACATTTAGGGATAGAGTTATGATTAGAATTCAGTGCATTTAGGGTTAGGGCTAAGGTTAGGGGTAGGGTTAGGGACAGGGTTAAAATCGAGAGCATTTAAGGATAGTGCTAGGGTTAGAGTTAGGTTTAGCGTTCGCTTTCGTAGAATCGAGGGTTAGGCTTAAGGTAAGGCTTAGGGTTAGGGATAGGGTTAGAATCAGGCGCATTTTTAGTGTTGTGCTTTTCGTCAGGCTATGGCTTCGAGTGCATTTAGGGGTAGGGGTAGGAGTAGGGTTAGGATTAGGGTTAGGGTTTGTGTTGGTAGCATCGAGGTTTAGTGTTAGGCTTAGGGTCAGGAATGGCTTTTGGTTAGAATCCAGTGCATTTAGGCTTAGGGATAGTGTTGAAATTGTCGATTTAGTGTTAGGGTTAGAATCGAGCACATTAGGGTTAGAGTTATGGATAGAATCCATAGCATTTAGGCTTAGGGTTAGGGTTAGTTTTATTAGGGTCAGGATTAGAATCGAGAGCATTTAAGGATAGTGTTAGGGTTAGAGTTAGGTTTAGGGTTAGGTTTCGTAGAATTGAGGGTGAGGGTTAGGATTAGGGTTAGAATCAAGCGCATTTTTAGTGTTAGCGGTTGGGTTAGGGTTAGGGTTAGAGTGCATATAGAGGTAGGGATAGGAGTAGGGTTAGCATTTGGGTTAGGGTTTGTGTTGGTAGAATCGAGGTTTAGGGTTAGGCTTAGTGTCAGGATTGCCTTTTGCGTTAGAGTCGAGTGCATTTAGGTAAGTCTTAGTGTTGAGATTGACGATTTAGAGTTAGTGTTAGAATCGAGCACATTAGGATTAGAGATACGGTTAGAATCCAGGGCTTTTAGGGTTAGGATTAGGGTTAGGGTAAGGGTTGTGTTTAGGGTGAGGGTTAGAATCGAGTACATTTAAGGTTAGTGTTAGGGTTAGAGTTAGGTATAGGGTTAGCTTTCGAAGAATCGAGGGTAAGTGTTAGGGTTAGGGTTAGGGTTAGGATTAGGGTTCGAATCAAGCGCATTTTTAGTGTTAGGGTTGGGGTTAGGGTTAGGGTTTGAGTGCATTTAGGGGTAGGGGAGGAGTTGGTTTAGGCTTACGGTTAGAGTTTGTGTTGATAGCATCGAGGTTTTGGGTTAGGCTTAGGGTCAGGAGAGCATTTTGGGTCATAATTCAGAGCATTTAGGCTTAGGGTTAGTGTTGAAATCGATGATTTAGTTTTAGCGTTAGATTCAAGCACATTTAGGGATAGAGTTATGATTAGAATTCAATGCATTTAGGGTTAGGGTTAGGGTTAGGGTTAGGGTTACGTGTAGAGTAAGGGTTAGAATCGAGAGCATTTAAGGATAGTGCTAGGGTTAGTGTTAGGTTTAGGGTTAGCTTTCGTAGAATCGAGGGTTAGGCTTAGGGTTAGCCTTAGGTTGAGGGTTAGGGTTAGAATCAAGCACAGTTTTAGTGTTAGCGTTAAGGTGCTTGTTAGGGTTAAAGTGCTTTTAGGGCTAGTGGTACGGGTAGGGTTAGGATTAGGGTTAGGGTTTGTGTTGGTAGGATCGAGGTTTAGGTTTAGGCTTAGGGTCAGGATTGCATTTTGAATCAGAATCGAGTGTATTTAGGCTTTGGGTTAGTGTTCAAATTGACGATTTAGTGGTAGGGTTTGAATCGAGCACATTTAGGGTTAGAGTTATAGTTAAAATTCAGTGCATTTAGGGTTAGGGTTAGGGTTAGGGTAAGGGTTAAAATCGAGAGCATTTAAGGATAGTGCTAGGGTTAGAGTTAGGTTTCGCGTTCGCTTTCGTAGAATCGAGGGTTAAGCTTAAGGTTAGGCTTAGGGTTAGGGTTAAGGTTAGAATCAGGCGCATTTTTAGTGTTGTGGTTTTCGTCAGGGTATGGCTTACAGTGCATTTAGGGGTAGGGGTAGGGGTAGGAGTAGGTTTAGGATTAGGGTTAAGGTTTGTGTTGGTAGAATCGAGGTTAAGGGTTAGGCTTAGGTCAGGAATGGCTTTTGGGTTACAATCCAGTGCACTTAGGCTTAGGGATAGTGTTGAAATTGTCGATTTAGAGTTAGGGTTAGAATCTAGCACATTTAGGGTTAGAGTTTTATTAAGAATTCGTTAGGGTTAGGGTTAGTGTTAGGGGTAGGGGTGGGCTTAGAGTGCATTTAGGGGTAGGGGTAGGGGTAGGGTTAGGATTAGGGTTAGGGTTTGTGTTGGTGGAATCGAAGTTTAGGGTTAGGCTTAGGGTCAGGATTGCCTTTTGGGTTACAATCGAGAGCATTTAGGGTTAGGGTTAGTGTTGAGATTGACGATTTAGTGTTAGGCTTAGAATCGAGCACATTAGGGTTAAAGTTATGGTTAGAATCCACTGCATTTAGGCTTAGGGTTAGGGTTAGGGTTATCAGGGTCAGGATTAGAATCGAGAGCATTTAAAGATAGTGTTAGGGTTAGAGTTAGGTTTAGCGTTAGGTTTCGTAGAATTGAGGGTTAGGGATAGGATTAGTGTTATTGTTAGGATTAGGGTTAGAATCAAGCGTATTTTTAGTGTTAGGGTTGATGTTAACGTTAGGGTTTGAGTGAATTTAGGGGTAGTGGACGAGTTGGGTTAGGATTACGGTTAGGGTTTGTGTTGCTGGAATCGAGGTTTTGGGTTAGGCTTAGGGGCAGGAGAGCATTTTGGGTCATAATTCAGAGTATTTAGGCTTACGGGTAGTGTTGAAATTGATAATTTAGTTCTAGCGTTAGGATGAAGCACATTTAGGGATAGAGTTATGATTAGAATTCAGTGCATTTAGGGTTAGGGCTAAGGTTAGGGGTAGGGTTAGGGACAGGGTTAAAATCGAGAGCATTTAAGGATAGTGCTAGGGTTAGAGTTAGGTTTAGCGTTCGCTTTCGTAGAATCGAGGGTTAGGCTTAAGGTAAGGCTTAGGGTTAGGGATAGGGTTAGAATCAGGCGCATTTTTAGTGTTGTGCTTTTCGTCAGGCTATGGCTTCGAGTACATTTAGGGGTAGGGGTAGGAGTAGGGTTAGGATTAGGGTTAGGGTTTGTGTTGGTAGCATCGAGGTTTAGTGTTAGGCTTAGGGTCAGGAATGGCTTTTGGGTTAGAATCCAGTGCATTTAGGCTTAGGGATAGTGTTGAAATTGTCGATTTAGTGTTAGGGTTAGAATCGAGCACATTAGGGTTAGAGTTATGGATAGAATCCATAGCATTTAGGCTTAGGGTTAGGGTTAGTTTTATTAGGGTCAGGATTAGAATCGAGAGCATTTAAGGATAGTGTTAGGGTTAGAGTTAGGTTTAGGGTTAGGTTTCGTAGAATTGAGGGTGAGGGTTAGGATTAGGGTTAGAATCAAGCGCATTTTTAGTGTTAGCGGTTGGGTTAGGGTTAGGGTTAGAGTGCATATAGAGGTAGGGATAGGAGTAGGGTTAGCATTTGGGTTAGGGTTTGTGTTGGTAGAATCGAGGTTTAGGGTTAGGCTTAGTGTCAGGATTGCCTTTTGCGTTAGAGTCGAGTGCATTTAGGTAAGTCTTAGTGTTGAGATTGACGATTTAGAGTTAGTGTTAGAATCGAGCACATTAGGATTAGAGATACGGTTAGAATCCAGGGCTTTTAGGGTTAGGATTAGGGTTAGGGTAAGGGTTGTGTTTAGGGTGAGGGTTAGAATCGAGTACATTTAAGGTTAGTGTTAGGGTTAGAGTTAGGTATAGGGTTAGCTTTCGAAGAATCGAGGGTAAGTGTTAGGGTTAGGGTTAGGGTTAGGATTAGGGTTCGAATCAAGCGCATTTTTAGTGTTAGGGTTGGGGTTAGGGTTAGGGTTTGAGTGCATTTAGGGGTAGGGGAGGAGTTGGTTTAGGCTTACGGTTAGAGTTTGTGTTGATAGCATCGAGGTTTTGGGTTAGGCTTAGGGTCAGGAGAGCATTTTGGGTCATAATTCAGAGCATTTAGGCTTAGGGTTAGTGTTGAAATCGATGATTTAGTTTTAGCGTTAGATTCAAGCACATTTAGGGATAGAGTTATGATTAGAATTCAATGCATTTAGGGTTAGGGTTAGGGTTAGGGTTAGGGTTACGTGTAGAGTAAGGGTTAGAATCGAGAGCATTTAAGGATAGTGCTAGGGTTAGTGTTAGGTTTAGGGTTAGCTTTCGTAGAATCGAGGGTTAGGCTTAGGGTTAGCCTTAGGTTGAGGGTTAGGGTTAGAATCAAGCACAGTTTTAGTGTTAGCGTTAAGGTGCTTGTTAGGGTTAAAGTGCTTTTAGGGCTAGTGGTACGGGTAGGGTTAGGATTAGGGTTAGGGTTTGTGTTGGTAGGATCGAGGTTTAGGTTTAGGCTTAGGGTCAGGATTGCATTTTGAATCAGAATCGAGTGTATTTAGGCTTTGGGTTAGTGTTCAAATTGACGATTTAGTGGTAGGGTTTGAATCGAGCACATTTAGGGTTAGAGTTATAGTTAAAATTCAGTGCATTTAGGGTTAGGGTTAGGGTTAGGGTAAGGGTTAAAATCGAGAGCATTTAAGGATAGTGCTAGGGTTAGAGTTAGGTTTCGCGTTCGCTTTCGTAGAATCGAGGGTTAAGCTTAAGGTTAGGCTTAGGGTTAGGGTTAAGGTTAGAATCAGGCGCATTTTTAGTGTTGTGGTTTTCGTCAGGGTATGGCTTACAGTGCATTTAGGGGTAGGGGTAGGGGTAGGAGTAGGTTTAGGATTAGGGTTAAGGTTTGTGTTGGTAGAATCGAGGTTAAGGGTTAGGCTTAGGTCAGGAATGGCTTTTGGGTTACAATCCAGTGCACTTAGGCTTAGGGATAGTGTTGAAATTGTCGATTTAGAGTTAGGGTTAGAATCTAGCACATTTAGGGTTAGAGTTTTATTAAGAATTCGTTAGGGTTAGGGTTAGTGTTAGGGGTAGGGGTGGGCTTAGAGTGCATTTAGGGGTAGGGGTAGGGGTAGGGTTAGGATTAGGGTTAGGGTTTGTGTTGGTGGAATCGAAGTTTAGGGTTAGGCTTAGGGTCAGGATTGCCTTTTGGGTTACAATCGAGAGCATTTAGGGTTAGGGTTAGTGTTGAGATTGACGATTTAGTGTTAGGCTTAGAATCGAGCACATTAGGGTTAAAGTTATGGTTAGAATCCACTGCATTTAGGCTTAGGGTTAGGGTTAGGGTTATCAGGGTCAGGATTAGAATCGAGAGCATTTAAAGATAGTGTTAGGGTTAGAGTTAGGTTTAGCGTTAGGTTTCGTAGAATTGAGGGTTAGGGATAGGATTAGTGTTATTGTTAGGATTAGGGTTAGAATCAAGCGCATTTTTAGTGTTAGGGTTGATGTTAAGGTTAGGGTTTGAGTGCATTTAGGGGTAGTGGACGAGTTGGGTTAGGATTAGGGTTAGGGTTTGTGTTGCTGGAATCGAGGTTTTGGGTTAGGCTTAGGGGCAGGAGAGCATTTTGGGTCATAATTCAGAGTATTTAGGCTTACGGGTAGTGTTGAAATTGATAATTTAGTTCTAGCGTTAGGATGAAGCACATTTAGGGATAGAGTTATGATTAGAATTCAGTGCATTTAGGGTTAGGGCTAAGGTTAGGGGTAGGGTTAGGGACAGGGTTAAAATCGAGAGCATTTAAGGATAGTGCTAGGGTTAGAGTTAGGTTTAGCGTTCGCTTTCGTAGAATCGAGGGTTAGGCTTAAGGTAAGGCTTAGGGTTAGGGATAGGGTTAGAATCAGGCGCATTTTTAGTGTTGTGCTTTTCGTCAGGCTATGGCTTCGAGTGCATTTAGGGGTAGGGGTAGGAGTAGGGTTAGGATTAGGGTTAGGGTTTGTGTTGGTAGCATCGAGGTTTAGTGTTAGGCTTAGGGTCAGGAATGGCTTTTGGGTTAGAATCCAGTGCATTTAGGCTTAGGGATAGTGTTGAAATTGTCGATTTAGTGTTAGGGTTAGAATCGAGCACATTAGGGTTAGAGTTATGGATAGAATCCATAGCATTTAGGCTTAGGGTTAGGGTTAGTTTTATTAGGGTCAGGATTAGAATCGAGAGCATTTAAGGATAGTGTTAGGGTTAGAGTTAGGTTTAGGGTTAGGTTTCGTAGAATTGAGGGTGAGGGTTAGGATTAGGGTTAGAATCAAGCGCATTTTTAGTGTTAGCGGTTGGGTTAGGGTTAGGGTTAGAGTGCATATAGAGGTAGGGATAGGAGTAGGGTTAGCATTTGGGTTAGGGTTTGTGTTGGTAGAATCGAGGTTTAGGGTTAGGCTTAGTGTCAGGATTGCCTTTTGCGTTAGAGTCGAGTGCATTTAGGTAAGTCTTAGTGTTGAGATTGACGATTTAGAGTTAGTGTTAGAATCGAGCACATTAGGATTAGAGATACGGTTAGAATCCAGGGCTTTTAGGGTTAGGATTAGGGTTAGGGTAAGGGTTGTGTTTAGGGTGAGGGTTAGAATCGAGTACATTTAAGGTTAGTGTTAGGGTTAGAGTTAGGTATAGGGTTAGCTTTCGAAGAATCGAGGGTAAGTGTTAGGGTTAGGGTTAGGGTTAGGATTAGGGTTCGAATCAAGCGCATTTTTAGTGTTAGGGTTGGGGTTAGGGTTAGGGTTTGAGTGCATTTAGGGGTAGGGGAGGAGTTGGTTTAGGCTTACGGTTAGAGTTTGTGTTGATAGCATCGAGGTTTTGGGTTAGGCTTAGGGTCAGGAGAGCATTTTGGGTCATAATTCAGAGCATTTAGGCTTAGGGTTAGTGTTGAAATCGATGATTTAGTTTTAGCGTTAGATTCAAGCACATTTAGGGATAGAGTTATGATTAGAATTCAATGCATTTAGGGTTAGGGTTAGGGTTAGGGTTAGGGTTACGTGTAGAGTAAGGGTTAGAATCGAGAGCATTTAAGGATAGTGCTAGGGTTAGTGTTAGGTTTAGGGTTAGCTTTCGTAGAATCGAGGGTTAGGCTTAGGGTTAGCCTTAGGTTGAGGGTTAGGGTTAGAATCAAGCACAGTTTTAGTGTTAGCGTTAAGGTGCTTGTTAGGGTTAAAGTGCTTTTAGGGCTAGTGGTACGGGTAGGGTTAGGATTAGGGTTAGGGTTTGTGTTGGTAGGATCGAGGTTTAGGTTTAGGCTTAGGGTCAGGATTGCATTTTGAATCAGAATCGAGTGTATTTAGGCTTTGGGTTAGTGTTCAAATTGACGATTTAGTGGTAGGGTTTGAATCGAGCACATTTAGGGTTAGAGTTATAGTTAAAATTCAGTGCATTTAGGGTTAGGGTTAGGGTTAGGGTAAGGGTTAAAATCGAGAGCATTTAAGGATAGTGCTAGGGTTAGAGTTAGGTTTCGCGTTCGCTTTCGTAGAATCGAGGGTTAAGCTTAAGGTTAGGCTTAGGGTTAGGGTTAAGGTTAGAATCAGGCGCATTTTTAGTGTTGTGGTTTTCGTCAGGGTATGGCTTACAGTGCATTTAGGGGTAGGGGTAGGGGTAGGAGTAGGTTTAGGATTAGGGTTAAGGTTTGTGTTGGTAGAATCGAGGTTAAGGGTTAGGCTTAGGTCAGGAATGGCTTTTGGGTTACAATCCAGTGCACTTAGGCTTAGGGATAGTGTTGAAATTGTCGATTTAGAGTTAGGGTTAGAATCTAGCACATTTAGGGTTAGAGTTTTATTAAGAATTCGTTAGGGTTAGGGTTAGTGTTAGGGGTAGGGGTGGGCTTAGAGTGCATTTAGGGGTAGGGGTAGGGGTAGGGTTAGGATTAGGGTTAGGGTTTGTGTTGGTGGAATCGAAGTTTAGGGTTAGGCTTAGGGTCAGGATTGCCTTTTGGGTTACAATCGAGAGCATTTAGGGTTAGGGTTAGTGTTGAGATTGACGATTTAGTGTTAGGCTTAGAATCGAGCACATTAGGGTTAAAGTTATGGTTAGAATCCACTGCATTTAGGCTTAGGGTTAGGGTTAGGGTTATCAGGGTCAGGATTAGAATCGAGAGCATTTAAAGATAGTGTTAGGGTTAGAGTTAGGTTTAGCGTTAGGTTTCGTAGAATTGAGGGTTAGGGATAGGATTAGTGTTATTGTTAGGATTAGGGTTAGAATCAAGCGCATTTTTAGTGTTAGGGTTGATGTTAACGTTAGGGTTTGAGTGCATTTAGGGGTAGTGGAGGAGTTGGGTTAGGATTAGGGTTAGGGTTTGTGTTGCTGGAATCGAGGTTTTGGGTTAGGCTTAGGGGCAGGAGAGCATTTTGGGTCATAATTCAGAGTATTTAGGCTTACGGGTAGTGTTGAAATTGATAATTTAGTTCTAGCGTTAGGATGAAGCACATTTAGGGATAGAGTTATGATTAGAATTCAGTGCATTTAGGGTTAGGGCTAAGGTTAGGGGTAGGGTTAGGGACAGGGTTAAAATCGAGAGCATTTAAGGATAGTGCTAGGGTTAGAGTTAGGTTTAGCGTTCGCTTTCGTAGAATCGAGGGTTAGGCTTAAGGTAAGGCTTAGGGTTAGGGATAGGGTTAGAATCAGGCGCATTTTTAGTGTTGTGCTTTTCGTCAGGCTATGGCTTCGAGTGCATTTAGGGGTAGGGGTAGGAGTAGGGTTAGGATTAGGGTTAGGGTTTGTGTTGGTAGCATCGAGGTTTAGGGTTAGGCTTAGGGTCAGGAATGGCTTTTGGGTTAGAATCCAGTGCATTTAGGCTTAGGGATAGTGTTGAAATTGTCGATTTAGTGTTAGGGTTAGAATCGAGCACATTAGGGTTAGAGTTATGGATAGAATCCATAGCATTTAGGCTTAGGGTTAGGGTTAGTTTTATTAGGGTCAGGATTAGAATCGAGAGCATTTAAGGATAGTGTTAGGGTTAGAGTTAGGTTTAGGGTTAGGTTTCGTAGAATTGAGGGTGAGGGTTAGGATTAGGGTTAGAATCAAGCGCATTTTTAGTGTTAGCGGTTGGGTTAGGGTTAGGGTTAGAGTGCATATAGAGGTAGGGATAGGAGTAGGGTTAGCATTTGGGTTAGGGTTTGTATTGGTAGAATCGAGGTTTAGGGTTAGGCTTAGTGTCAGGATTGCCTTTTGCGTTAGAGTCGAGTGCATTTAGGTAAGTCTTAGTGTTGAGATTGACGATTTAGAGTTAGTGTTAGAATCGAGCACATTAGGATTAGAGATACGGTTAGAATCCAGGGCTTTTAGGGTTAGGATTAGGGTTAGGGTAAGGGTTGTGTTTAGGGTGAGGGTTAGAATCGAGTACATTTAAGGTTAGTGTTAGGGTTAGAGTTAGGTATAGGGTTAGCTTTCGAAGAATCGAGGGTAAGTGTTAGGGTTAGGGTTAGGGTTAGGATTAGGGTTCGAATCAAGCGCATTTTTAGTGTTAGGGTTGGGGTTAGGGTTAGGGTTTGAGTGCATTTAGGGGTAGGGGAGGAGTTGGTTTAGGCTTACGGTTAGAGTTTGTGTTGATAGCATCGAGGTTTTGGGTTAGGCTTAGGGTCAGGAGAGCATTTTGGGTCATAATTCAGAGCATTTAGGCTTAGGGTTAGTGTTGAAATCGATGATTTAGTTTTAGCGTTAGATTCAAGCACATTTAGGGATAGAGTTATGATTAGAATTCAATGCATTTAGGGTTAGGGTTAGGGTTAGGGTTAGGGTTACGTGTAGAGTAAGGGTTAGAATCGAGAGCATTTAAGGATAGTGCTAGGGTTAGTGTTAGGTTTAGGGTTAGCTTTCGTAGAATCGAGGGTTAGGCTTAGGGTTAGCCTTAGGTTGAGGGTTAGGGTTAGAATCAAGCACAGTTTTAGTGTTAGCGTTAAGGTGCTTGTTAGGGTTAAAGTGCTTTTAGGGCTAGTGGTACGGGTAGGGTTAGGATTAGGGTTAGGGTTTGTGTTGGTAGGATCGAGGTTTAGGTTTAGGCTTAGGGTCAGGATTGCATTTTGAATCAGAATCGAGTGTATTTAGGCTTTGGGTTAGTGTTCAAATTGACGATTTAGTGGTAGGGTTTGAATCGAGCACATTTAGGGTTAGAGTTATAGTTAAAATTCAGTGCATTTAGGGTTAGGGTTAGGGTTAGGGTAAGGGTTAAAATCGAGAGCATTTAAGGATAGTGCTAGGGTTAGAGTTAGGTTTCGCGTTCGCTTTCGTAGAATCGAGGGTTAAGCTTAAGGTTAGGCTTAGGGTTAGGGTTAAGGTTAGAATCAGGCGCATTTTTAGTGTTCTGGTTTTCGTCAGGGTATGGCTTACAGTGCATTTAGGGGTAGGGGTAGGGGTAGGAGTAGGTTTAGGATTAGGGTTAAGGTTTGTGTTGGTAGAATCGAGGTTAAGGGTTAGGCTTAGGTCAGGAATGGCTTTTGGGTTACAATCCAGTGCACTTAGGCTTAGGGATAGTGTTGAAATTGTCGATTTAGAGTTAGGGTTAGAATCTAGCACATTTAGGGTTAGAGTTTTGGTAAGAATTCGTTAGGGTTAGGGTTAGTGTAAGGGGTAGAGGTGGGCTTAGAGTGCATTTAGGGGTAGGGGTAGGGGTAGGGTTAGGATTAGGGTTAGGGTTTGTGTTGTAGCATCAAGGTTTAGGGTTAGGCTTAGGGTCAGGAATGGCTTTTGGGTTGGAATCCAGTGCATTTAGGCTTAGGGATAGTGTTGAAATTGTCGATTTAGTGTTAGGGTTAGAATCGAGCACATTAGGGTTAGAGTTATGGTTAGAATCCACAGCATTTAGGCTTAGGGTTAGGGTTAGTTTTATTAGGGTCAGGATTAGAATCGAGAGCATTCAAGGATAGTGTTAGGGTTAGAGTTAGGTTTAGCGTTAGGTTTCGTAGAATTGAGGGTTAGGGATAGGGTTAGTGTTATTGTTTGGATTAGGGTTAGAATCAAGCGCATTTTTAGTGTTAGGGTTGATGTTAAGGTAAGGGTTTGAGTGCATTTAGGGGTAGTGGAGGAGTTGGGTTAGGATTAGGGTTAGGGTTTGTGTTGCTGGAATCGAGGTTTTGGATTAGGCTTAGGGGCAGGAGAGCATTTTGGGTCATAATTCAGAGTATTTGGCTTACGGGTAGTGTTGAAATTGATAATTTAGTTCTATCGTTAGGATGAAGCACATTTAGGGATAGAGTTATGATTAGAATTCAGTGCATTTAGGGTTAGGGCTAAGGTTAGGGGTAGGGTTAGGGACAGGGTTAAAATCGAGAGCATTTAAGGATAGTGCTAGGGTTAGAGTTAGGTTTAGCGTTCGCTTTCGTAGAATCGAGGGTTAGGCTTAAGGTAAGGCTTAGGGTTAGGGATAGGGTTAGAATCAGGCGCATTTTTAGTGTTGTGCTTTTCGTCAGGCTATGGCTTCGAGTGCATTTAGGGGTAGGGGTAGGAGTAGGGTTAGGATTAGGGTTAGGGTTTGTGTTGGTAGCATCGAGGTTTAGGGTTAGGCTTAGGGTCAGGAATGGCTTTTGGGTTAGAATCCAGTGCATTTAGGCTTAGGGATAGTGTTGAAATTGTCGATTTAGTGTTAGGGTTAGAATCGAGCACATTAGGGTTAGAGTTATGGTTAGAATCCACAGCATTTAGGCTTAGGGTTAGGGTTAGTTTTATTAGGGTCAGGATTAGAATCGAGAGCATTTAAGGATAGTGTTAGGGTTAGAGTTAGGTTTAGGGTTAGGTTTCGTAGAATTGAGGGTGGGGGTTAGGGTTAGGGTTAGAATCAAGCGCATTTTTAGTGTTAGCGGTTGGGTTAGGGTTAGGGTTAGAGTGCATATAGAGGTAGGGATAGGAGTAGGGTTAGAATTTGGGTTAGGGTTTGTGTTGGTAGAATCGAGGTTTAAGGTTAGACTTAGTGTCAGGATTGCCTTTTGGGTTAGAGTCGAGTGCATTTAGGGTAAGTCTTAGTGTTGAGATTGACGATTTAGAGTTAGTGTTAGAATCGAGCACATTAGGATTAGAGATACGGTTAGAATCCAGGGCTTTTAGGGTTAGGATTAGGGTTAGGGTATGGGTTGTGTTTAGGGTGAGGGTTAGAATCGAGTACATTTAAGGTTAGTGTTAGGGTTAGAGTTAGGTATAGGGTTAGCTTTCGAAGAATCGAGGGTAAGTGTTAGGGTTAGGGTTAGGATTAGGATTAGGGTTCGAATCAAGCGCATTTTTAGTGTTAGGGTTGGGGTTAGGGTTAGGGTTTGAGTGCATTTAGGGGTAGGGGAGGAGTTGGTTTAGGCTTACGGTTAGAGTTTGTGTTGATAGCATCGAGGTTTTGGGTTAGGCTTAGGGTCAGGAGAGCATTTTGGGTCATAATTCAGAGCATTTAGGCTTAGGGTTAGTGTTGAAATCGATGATTTAGTTTTAGCGTTAGATTCAAGCACATTTAGGGATAGAGTTATGATTAGAATTCAATGCATTTAGGGTTAGGGTTAGGGTTAGGGTTAGGGTTAGGGTTACGTGTAGAGTAAGGGTTAGAATCGAGAGCATTTAAGGATAGTGCTAGCGTTAGTGTTAGGTTTAGGGTTAGCTTTCGTAGAATCGAGGGTTAGGCTTAGGGTTAGCCTTAGGTTGAGGGTTAGGGTTAGAATCAAGCACAGTTTTAGTGTTAGCGTTAAGGTGCTTGTTAGGGTTAAAGTGCTTTTAGGGCTAGTGGTACGGGTAGGGTTAGGATTAGGGTTAGGGTTTGTGTTGGTAGGATCGAGGTTTAGGTTTAGGCTTAGGGTCAGGATTGCATTTTGAATCAGAATCGAGTGTATTTAGGCTTTGGGTTAGTGTTCAAATTGACGATTTAGTGGTAGGGTTTGAATCGAGCACATTTAGGGTTAGAGTTATAGTTAAAATTCAGTGCATTTAGGGTTAGGGTTAGGGTTAGGGTAAGGGTTAAAATCGAGAGCATTTAAGGATAGTGCTAGGGTTAGAGTTAGGTTTCGCGTTCGCTTTCGTAGAATCGAGGGTTAAGCTTAAGGTTAGGCTTAGGGTTAGGGTTAAGGTTAGAATCAGGCGCATTTTTAGTGTTGTGGTTTTCGTCAGGGTATGGCTTACAGTGCATTTAGGGGTAGGGGTAGGGGTAGGAGTAGGTTTAGGATTAGGGTTAAGGTTTGTGTTGGTAGAATCGAGGTTAAGGGTTAGGCTTAGGTCAGGAATGGCTTTTGGGTTACAATCCAGTGCACTTAGGCTTAGGGATAGTGTTGAAATTGTCGATTTAGAGTTAGGGTTAGAATCTAGCACATTTAGGGTTAGAGTTTTGGTAACAATTCGTTAGGGTTAGGGTTAGTGTAAGGGGTAGAGGTGGGCTTAGAGTGCATTTAGGGGTAGGGGTAGGGGTAGGCTTAGGATTAGGGTTAGGGTTTGTGTTGTAGCATCGAGGTTTAGGGTTAGGCTTAGGGTCAGGAATGGCTTTTGGGTTGGAATCCAGTGCATTTAGGCTTAGGGATAGTGTTGAAATTGTCGATTTAGTGTTAGGGTTAGAATCGAGCACATTAGGGTTAGAGTTATGGTTAGAATCCACAGCATTTAGGCTTAGGGTTAGGGTTAGTTTTATTAGGGTCAGGATTAGAATCGAGAGCATTCAAGGATAGTGTTAGGGTTAGAGTTAGGTTTAGCGTTAGGTTTCGTAGAATTGAGGGTTAGGGATAGGGTTAGTGTTATTGTTTGGATTAGGGTTAGAATCAAGCGCATTTTTAGTGTTAGGGTTGATGTTAAGGTTAGGGTTTGAGTGCATTTAGGGGTAGTGGACGAGTTGGGTTAGGATTAGGGTTAGGGTTTGTGTTGCTGGAATCGAGGTTTTGGGTTAGGCTTAGGGGCAGGAGAGCATTTTGGGTCATAATTCAGAGCATTTAGGCTTAGGGTTAGTGTTGAAATCGATGATTTAGTTTTAGCGTTAGATTCAAGCACATTTAGGGATAGAGTTATGATTAGAATTCAATGCATTTAGGGTTAGGGTTAGGGTTAGGGTTAGGGTTACTTGTAGAGTAAGGGTTAGAATCGAGAGCATTTAAGGATAGTGCTAGGGTTAGAGTTAGGTTTAGGGTTAGCTTTCGTAGAATCGAGGGTTAGGCTTAGGGTTAGCCTTAGGTTGAGGGTTAGGGTTAGAATCAAGCACAGTTTTAGTGTTAGCGTTAGGGTGCTTGTTAGGGTTAAAGTGCTTTTAGGGCTAGTGGTACGGGTAGGGTTAGGATTAGGGTTAGGGTTTGTGTTGGTAGAATCGAGGTTTAGGTTTAGGCTTAGGGTCAGGATTGCATTTTGAATCAGAATCGAGTGTATTTCGGCTTTGGGTTAGTGTTCAAATTGATGATTTAGTGGTAGGGTTTGAATCGAGTACATTTAGGGTTAGAGTTATAGTTAAAATTCAGTGCATTTAGGGTTAGGGTTAGGGTTAGGGTAAGGGTTAAAATCGAGAGCATTTAAGGATAGGGCTAGGGTTAGAGTTAGGTTTAGCGTTCGCTTTCGTAGAATCGAGGGTTAGGCTTAAGGTAAGGCTTAGGGTTAGGGATAGGGTTAGAATCAGGCGCATTTTTAGAGTTGTGGTTTTCGTCAGGGTATGGCTTCGAGTGCATTTAGGGTTAGGGGTAGGAGTAGGGTTAGGATTAGGGTTAGGGTTTGTGTTGGTAGCATCGAGGTTTAGGG
This sequence comes from Notamacropus eugenii, assembly GCF_028372415.1. Lineage (NCBI taxonomy): Eukaryota > Metazoa > Chordata > Mammalia > Diprotodontia > Macropodidae > Notamacropus > Notamacropus eugenii. The sequence goes on from NW_027325141.1 coordinate 26,283, forward strand.
TTAGGCTTAGGGTCAGGAATGGCTTTTGGGTTGGAATCCAGTGCATTTAGGCTTAGGGATAGTGTTGAAATTGTCGATTTAGTGTTAGGGTTAGAATCGAGCACATTAGGGTTAGAGTTATGGTTAGAATCCACAGCATTTAGGCTTAGGGTTAGGGTTAGTTTTATTAGGGTCAGGATTAGAATCGAGAGCATTTAAGGATAGTGTTAGGGTTAGAGTTAGGTTTAGGGTTAGGTTTCGTAGAATTGAGGGTTAGGGTTAGGGTTAGGGTTAGAATCAAGCGCATTTTTAGTGTTAGGGCTTGGATTAGGGTTAGGGTTAGAGTGCATATAGAGGTAGGGATAGGAGTACGGTTAGGATTAGGGTTAAGGTTTGTGTTGGTAGAATCAAGGTTTGGGTTTAGGCTTAGGGTCAGGATTGGTTTTTGTATCAGAATCCAGTGTATTTAGGCTTTGGCTTAGTGTTCAAATTGACGATTTAGTGTTAGGGTTAGAATCGAGCACATTTAGGGTTAGAGTTATGGTTAGAATTCAGTGCATTTAGGGTTAGGGTTAAGGTTAGAATCAGGCGCATTTTCAGTGTTGTGGTTTTCGTCAGGGTATGGCTTACAGTGCATTTAGGGGTAGGGGTAGGAGTAGGGTTAGGATTAGGGTTAAGGTTTGTGTTGGTAGAATCGAGGTTAATGGTTAGGCTTAGGTCAGGAATGGCTTTTGGGTTACAATCCAGTGCACTTAGTCTTAGGGATAGTGTTGAAATTGTCGATTTAGGGTTAGGGTTAGAATCTAGCACATTTAGGGTTAGAGTTTTGGTAAGAATTCGTTAGGGTTAGGGATAGTGTTAGGGGTAGGGGTGGGCTTAGAGTACATTTAGGGGTAGGGGTAGGGGTAGGGTTAGGATTAGGGTTAGGGTTTGTGTTGGTGGAATCGAAGTTTAGGGTTAGGCTTAGGGTCAGGATTGCCTTTTGGGTTACAATCGAGAGCATTTAGGGTTAGGGTTAGTGTTGAGATTGACGATTTAGTGTTAGGCTTAGAATCGAGCACATTAGGGTTAAAGTTATGGTTAGAATCCACTGCATTTAGGCTTATGGTTAGGGTTAGAGTTATCAGGGTCAGTATTAGAATCGAGAGCATTTAAGGATAGTGTTAGGGTTAGAGTTATGTTTAGGGTTAGGTTTCGTAGAATTGAGGGTTAGGGTTAGGTTTAGGGTTAGGGACAGGGTTAAAATGGAGAGCATTTAAGGATAGTGCTAGGGTTAGAGTTAGGTTTAGCGTTCGCTTTCGTAGAATCGAGGGTTAGACTTAAGGTAAGGCTTAGGGTTAGGGATAGGGTTAGAATCAGGCGCATTTTTAGTGTTGTGGTTTTCGTCAGGGTATGGCTTTGAGTGCATTTAGGGGTAGGGGTAGGAGTAGGGTTAGGATTAGGGTTAGGGTTTGTGTTGGTAGCATCGAGGTTTAGGGTTAGGCTTAGGGTCAGGAATGGCTTTTGGGTTGGAATCCAGTGCATTTAGGCTTATGGATAGTGTTGAAATTGTCGATTTACTGTTAGGGTTAGAATCGAGCACATTAGGGTTAGAGTTATGGTTAGAATCCACAGCATTTAGGCTTAGGGTTAGGGTTAGTTTTATTAGGGTCAGGATTAGAATCGAGAGCATTCAAGGATAGTGTTAGGGTTAGAGTTAGGTTTAGCGTTAGGTTTCGTAGAATTGAGGGTTAGAGATAGGGTTAGTGTTATTGTTAGGATTAGGGTTAGAATCAAGCGCATTTTTAGTGTTAGGGTTGATGTTAAGGTTAGGGTTTGAGTGCATTTAGGGGTAGTGGAGGAGTTGGGTTAGGATTAGGGTTAGGGTTTGTGTTGCTGGAATCGAGGTTTTGGGTTAGGCTTAGGGGCAGGAGAGCATTTTGGGTCATAATTCAGAGTATTTGGCTTACGGGTAGTGTTGAAATTGATAATTTAGTTCTATCCTTAGGATGAAGCACATTTAGGGATAGAGTTATGATTAGAATTCAGTGCATTTAGTGTTAGGGTTAAGGATAGGGGTAGGGTTAGGGACAGGGTTAAAATCGAGAGCATTTAAGGATAGTGCTAGGGTTAGAGTTAGGTTTAGCTTTCGCTTTCCTAGAATCGAGGGTTAGGCTTAAGGTAAGGCTTAGGGTTAGGGATAGGGTTAGAATCAGGCGCATTTTTAGTGTTGTGCTTTTCGTCAGGCTATGGCTTCGAGTGCATTTAGGGGTAGGGGTAGGAGTAGGGTTAGGATTAGGGTTAGGGTTTGTGTTGGTAGCATCGAGGTTTATTGTCAGGCTTAGGGTCAGGAATGGCTTTTGGGTTAGAATCCAGTGCATTTAGGCTTAGGGATAGTGTTGAAATTGTCGATTTAGTGTTAGGGTTAGAATGGAGCACATTAGGGTTAGAGTTATGGTTAGAATCCACAGCATTTAGGCTTAGGGTTAGGGTTAGTTTTATTAGGGTCAGGATTAGAATCGAGAGCATTTAAGGATAGTGTTAGGGTTAGAGTTAGGTTTAGGGTTAGGTTTCGTTGAATTGAGGGTGAGGGTTAGGGTTAGGGTTAGAATCAAGTGCATTTTTAGTGTTAGGGGTTGGGTTAGGGTTAGGGTTAGAGTGCATATAGAGGTAGGGATAGGAGTAGGGTTAGGATTTGGGTTAGGGTTTGTCTTGGTAGAATCGAGGTTTAGGGTTAGGCTTAGTGTCAGGATTGCCTTTTGGGTTAGAGTCGAGTGCATTTAGGGTAAGTCTTAGTGTTGAGATTGACGATTTAGAGTTAGTGTTAGAATCGAGCACATTAGGATTAGAGATACGGTTAGAATCCAGGGCTTTTAGGGTTAGGATTAGGGTTAGGGTAAGGGTTGTGTTTAGGGTGAGGGTTAGAATCGAGTACATTTAAGGTTAGTGTTAGGGTTAGAGTTAGGTATAGGGTTAGCTTTCGAAGAATCGAGGGTAAGTGTTAGGGTTAGGGTTAGGGTTAGGATTAGGGTTCGAATCAAGCGCATTTTTAGTGTTAGGGTTGGGGTTAGGGTTAGGGTTTGAGTGCATTTATGGGTAGGGGAGGAGTTGGTTTAGGTTTATGGTTAGAGTTTGTGTTGGTAGCATCGAGGTTTTGGGTTAGGCTTAGGGTCAGGAGAGCATTTTGGGTCATAATTCAGAGCATTTAGGCTTAGGGTTAGTGTTGAAATCGATGATTTAGTTTTAGCGTTAGATTCAAGCACATTTAGGGATAGAGTTATGATTAGAATTCAATGCATTTAGGGTTAGGGTTAGGGTTAGGGTTAGGGTTAGGGTTACGTGTAGAGTAAGGGTTAGAATCGAGAGCATTTAAGGATAGTGCTAGGGTTAGAGTTAGGTTTAGGGTTAGCTTTCGTAGAATCGAGGGTTAGGCTTAGGGTTAGCCTTAGGTTGAGGGTTAGGGTTAGAATCAAGCACAGTTTTAGTGTTAGCGTTAAGGTGCTTGTTAGGTTTAAAGTGATTTTAGGGCTAGTGGTACGGGTAGGGTTAGGAGTAGGGTTAGGGTTTGTGTTGGTAGGATCGAGGTTTAGGTTTAGGCTTAGGGTCAGGATTGCATTTTGAATCAGAATCGAGTGTATTTAGGCTTTGGGTTAGTGTTCAAATTGACGATTTAGTGGTAGGGTTTGAATCGAGCACATTTAGGGTTAGAGTTATAGTTAAAATTCAGTGCATTTTGGGTTAGGGTTAGGGTAAGGGTTAAAATCGAGAGCATTTAAGGATAGTGCTAGGGTTAGAGTTAGGTTTAGCGTTCGCTTTCGTAGAATCGAGGGTTAAGCTTAAGGTTAGGCTTAGGGTTAGGGTTAAGGTTAGAATCAGGCGCATTTTTAGTGTTCTGGTTTTCGTCAGGGTATGGCTTACAGTGCATTTAGGGGTAGGGGTAGGGGTAGGAGTAGGTTTAGGATTAGGGTTAAGGTTTGTGTTGGTAGAATCGAGGTTAAGGGTTAGGCTTAGGTCAGGAATTACTTTTGGGTTACAATCCAGTGCACTTAGGCTTAGGGATAGTGTTGAAATTGTCGATTTAGAGTTAGGGTTAGAATCTAGCACATTTAGGGTTAGAGTTTTGGTAAGAATTCGTTAGGGTTAGGGTTAGTGTTAGGGGTAGGGGTGGGCTTAGAGTGCATTTAGGGGTAGGGGTAGGGGTAGGGTTAGGATTAGGGTTAGGGTTTGTGTTGGTGGAATCGAAGTTTAGGGTTAGGCTTATTGTCAGGATTGCCTTTTGGGTTACAATCGAGAGCATTTAGGGTTAGGGTTAGTGTTGAGATTGACGATTTAGTGTTAGGCTTAGAATCGAGCACATTAGGGTTAAAGTTATGGTTAGAATCCACTGCATTTAGGCTTAGGGTTAGGGTTAGGGTTATCAGGGTCAGGATTAGAATCGAGAGCATTTAAAGATAGTGTTAGGGTTAGAGTTAGGTTTAGCGTTAGGTTTCGTAGAATTGAGGGTTAGGGATAGGATTAGTGTTATTGTTAGGATTAGGGTTAGAATCAAGCGCATTTTTAGTGTTAGGGTTGATGTTAACGTTAGGGTTTGAGTGCATTTAGGGGTAGTGGAGGAGTTGGGTTAGGATTAGGGTTAGGGTTTGTGTTGCTGGAATCGAGGTTTTGGGTTAGGCTTAGGGGCAGGAGAGCATTTTGGGTCATAATTCAGAGTATTTAGGCTTACGGGTAGTGTTGAAATTGATAATTTAGTTCTAGCGTTAGGATGAAGCACATTTAGGGATAGAGTTATGATTAGAATTCAGTGCATTTAGGGTTAGGGCTAAGGTTAGGGGTAGGGTTAGGGACAGGGTTAAAATCGAGAGCATTTAAGTATAGTGCTAGGGTTAGAGTTAGGTTTAGCGTTCGCTTTCGTAGAATCGAGGGTTAGGCTTAAGGTAAGGCTTAGGGTTAGGGATAGGGTTAGAATCAGGCGCATTTTTAGTGTTGTGCTTTTCGTCAGGCTATGGCTTCGAGTGCATTTAGGGGTAGGGGTAGGAGTAGGGTTAGGATTAGGGTTAGGGTTTGTGTTGGTAGCATCGAGGTTTAGGGTTAGGCTTAGGGTCAGGAATGGCTTTTGGGTTAGAATCCAGTGCATTTAGGCTTAGGGATAGTGTTGAAATTGTCGATTTAGTGTTAGGGTTAGAATCGAGCACATTAGGGTTAGAGTTATGGATAGAATCCACAGCATTTAGGCTTAGGGTTAGGGTTAGTTTTATTAGGGTCAGGATTAGAATCGAGAGCATTTAAGGATAGTGTTAGGGTTAGAGTTAGGTTTAGGGTTAGGTTTCGTAGAATTGACTGTGAGGGTTAGGGTTAGGGTTAGAATCAAGCGCATTTTTAGTGTTAGGGGTTGGGTTAGGGTTAGGGTTAGAGTGCATATAGAGGTAGGGATAGGAGTAGGGTTAGGATTTGGGTTAGGGTTTGTGTTGGTAGAATCGAAGTTTAGGGTTAGGCTTAGTGTCAGGATTGCCTTTTGGGTTAGAGTCGAGTGCATTTAGGGTAAGTCTTAGTGTTGAGATTGACGATTTAGAGTTAGTGTTAGAATCGAGCACATTAGGATTAGAGATACGGTTAGAATCCAGGGCTTTTAGGGTTAGGATTAGGGTTAGGGTAAGGGTTGTGTTTAGGGTGAGGGTTAGAATCGAGTACATTTAAGGTTAGTGTTAGGGTTAGAGTTAGGTATAGGGTTAGCTTTCGAAGAATCGAGGGTAAGTGTTAGGGTTAGGGTTAGGGTTAGGATTAGGGTTCGAATCAAGCGCATTTTTAGTGTTAGGGTTGGGGTTAGGGTTAGGGTTTGAGTGCATTTAGGGGTAGGGGAGGAGTTGGTTTAGGCTTACGGTTAGAGTTTGTGTTGGTAGCATCGAGGTTTTGGGTTAGGCTTAGGGTCAGGAGAGCATTTTGGGTCATAATTCAGAGCATTTAGGCTTAGGGTTAGTGTTGAAATCGATGATTTAGTTTTAGCGTTAGATTCAAGCACATTTAGGGATAGAGTTATGATTAGAATTCAATGCATTTAGGGTTAGGGTTAGGGTTAGGGTTAGGGTTACGTGTAGAGTAAGGGTTAGAATCGAGAGCATTTAAGGATAGTGCTAGGGTAAGAGTTAGGTTTAGGGTTAGCTTTCGTAGAATCGAGGGTTAGGCTTAGGGTTAGCCTTAGGTTGAGGGTTAGGGTTAGAATCAAGCACAGTTTTAGTGTTAGCGTTAAGGTGCTTGTTAGGGTTAAAGTGCTTTTAGGGCTAGTGGTACGGGTAGGGTTAGGATTAGGGTTAGGGTTTGGGTTGGTAGAATCGAGGTTTAGGTTTAGGCTTAGGGTCAGGATTGCATTTTGAATCAGAATCGAGTGTATTTAGGCTTTGGGTTAGTGTTCAAATTGATGATTTAGTGGTAGGGTTTGAATCGAGTACATTTAGGGTTAGAGATATAGTGAAAATTCAGTGCATTTAGGGTTAGGGTTAGGGTTAGGGTAAGGGTTAAAATCGAGAGCATTTAAGGATAGGGCTAGGGTTAGAGTTAGGTTTAGCGTTCGCTTTCGTAGAATGGAGGGTTAGGCTTAAGGTTAGGCTTAGGGTTAGGGATAGGGTTAGAATCAGGCGCATTTTTAGTGTTGTGGTTTTCGTCAGGGTATGGCTTCGAGTGCATTTAGGGGTAGGGGTCGGAGTAGGGTTAGGATTAGGGTTAGGGTTTGTGTTGGTAGCATCGAGGTTTAGGGTTAGGCTTAGGGTCAGGAATGGCTTTTGGGTTGGAATCCAGTGCATTTAGGCTTAGGGATAGTGTTGAAATTGTCGATTTAGTGTTAGGGTTAGAATCGAGCACATTAGGGTTAGAGTTATGGTTAGAATCCACAGCATTTAGGCTTAGGGTTAGGGTTAGTTTTATTAGGGTCAGGATTAGAATCGAGAGCATTTAAGGATAGTGTTAAGGTTAGAGTTAGGTTTAGGGTTAGGTTTCGTAGAATTGAGCGTTAGGGTTAGGGTTAGGGTTAGAATCAAGCGCATTTTTAGTGTTAGGGCTTGGATTAGGGTTAGGGTTAGAGTGCATATAGAGGTAGGGATAGGAGTAGGGTTAGGATTTGGGTTAGGGTTTGTGTTGGTAGAATCGAAGTTTAGGGTTAGGCTTAGTGTCAGGATTGCCTTTTGGGTTAGAGTCGAGTGCATTTAGGGTAAGTCTTAGTGTTGAGATTGACGATTTAGAGTTAGTGTTAGAATCGAGCACATTAGGATTAGAGATACGGTTAGAATCCAGGGCTTTTAGGGTTAGGATTAGGGTTAGGGTAAGGGTTGTGTTTAGGGTGAGGGTTAGAATCGAGTACATTTAAGGTTAGTGTTAGGGTTAGAGTTAGGTATAGGGTTAGCTTTCGAAGAATCGAGGATAAGTGTTAGGGTTAGGGTTAGGGTTAGGATTAGGGTTCGAATCAAGCGCATTTTTAGTGTTAGGGTTGGGGTTAGGGTTAGGGTTTGAGTGCATTTATGGGTAGGGGAGGAGTTGGTTTAGGTTTACGGTTAGAGTTTGTGTTGGTAGCATCGAGGTTTTGGGTTAGGCTTAGGGTCAGGAGAGCATTTTGGGTCATAATTCAGAGCATTTAGGCTTAGGGTTAGTGTTGAAATCGATGATTTAGTTTTAGCGTTAGATTCAAGCACATTTAGGGATAGAGTTATGATTAGAATTCAATGCATTTAGGGTTAGGGTTAGGGTTAGGGTTAGGGTTACGTGTAGAGTAAGGGTTAGAATCGAGAGCATTTAAGGATAGTGCTAGGGTTAGTGTTAGGTTTAGGGTTAGCTTTCGTAGAATCGAGGGTTAGGCTTAGGGTTAGTCTTAGGTTGAGGGTTAGGGTTAGAATCAAGCACAGTTTTAGTGTTAGCGTTAAGGTGCTTGTTAGGGTTAAAGTGCTTTTAGGGCTAGTGGTACGGGTAGGGTTAGGATTAGGGTTAGGGTTTGTGTTGGTAGGATCGAGGTTTAGGTTTAGGCTTAGGGTCAGGATTGCATTTTGAATCAGAATCGAGTGTATTTAGGCTTTGGGTTAGTGTTCAAATTGACGATTTAGTGGTAGGGTTTGAATCGAGCACATTTAGGGTTAGAGTTATAGTTAAAATTCAGTGCATTTAGGGTTAGGGTTAGGGTTAGGGTAAGGGTTAAAATCGAGAGCATTTAAGGATAGTGCTAGGGTTAGAGTTAGGTTTCGCGTTCGCTTTCGTAGAATCGAGGGTTAAGCTTAAGGTTAGGCTTAGGGTTAGGGTTAAGGTTAGAATCAGGCGCATTTTTAGTGTTCTGGTTTTCGTCAGGGTATGGCTTACAGTGCATTTAGGGGTAGGGGTAGGGGTAGGAGTAGGTTTAGGATTAGGGTTAAGGTTTGTGTTGGTAGAATCGAGGTTAAGGGTTAGGCTTAGGTCAGGAATTACTTTTGGGTTACAATCCAGTGCACTTAGGCTTAGGGATAGTGTTGAAATTGTCGATTTAGAGTTAGGGTTAGAATCTAGCACATTTAGGGTTAGAGTTTTGGTAAGAATTCGTTAGGGTTAGGGTTAGTGTTAGGGGTAGGGGTGGGCTTAGAGTGCATTTAGGGGTAGGGGTAGGGGTAGGGTTAGGATTAGGGTTAGGGTTTGTGTTGGTGGAATCGAAGTTTAGGGTTAGGCTTAGGGTAAGGATTGCCTTTTGGGTTACAATCGAGAGCATTTAGGGTTAGGGTTAGTGTTGAGATTGACGATTTAGTGTTAGGCTTAGAATCGAGCACATTAGGGTTAAAGTTATGGTTAGAATCCACTGCATTTAGGCTTAGGGTTAGGGTTAGGGTTATCAGGGTCAGGATTAGAATCGAGAGCATTTAAAGATAGTGTTAGGGTTAGAGTTAGGTTTAGCGTTAGGTTTCGTAGAATTGAGGGTTAGGGATAGGATTAGTGTTATTGTTAGGATTAGGGTTAGAATCAAGCGCATTTTTAGTGTTAGGGTTGATGTTAACGTTAGGGTTTGAGTGCATTTAGGGGTAGTGGAGGAGTTGGGTTAGGATTAGGGTTAGGGTTTGTGTTGCTGGAATCGAGGTTTTGGGTTAGGCTTAGGGGCAGGAGAGCATTTTGGGTCATAATTCAGAGTATTTAGGCTTACGGGTAGTGTTGAAATTGATAATTTAGTTCTAGCGTTAGGATGAAGCACATTTAGGGATAGAGTTATGATTAGAATTCAGTGCATTTAGGGTTAGGGCTAAGGTTAGGGGTAGGGTTAGGGACAGGGTTAAAATCGAGAGCATTTAAGTATAGTGCTAGGGTTAGAGTTAGGTTTAGCGTTCGCTTTCGTAGAATCGAGGGTTAGGCTTAAGGTAAGGCTTAGGGTTAGGGATAGGGTTAGAATCAGGCGCATTTTTAGTGTTGTGCTTTTCGTCAGGCTATGGCTTCGAGTGCATTTAGGGGTAGGGGTAGGAGTAGGGTTAGGATTAGGGTTAGGGTTTGTGTTGGTAGCATCGAGGTTTAGGGTTAGGCTTAGGGTCAGGAATGGCTTTTGGGTTAGAATCCAGTGCATTTAGGCTTAGGGATAGTGTTGAAATTGTCGATTTAGTGTTAGGGTTAGAATCGAGCACATTAGGGTTAGAGTTATGGATAGAATCCACAGCATTTAGGCTTAGGGTTAGGGTTAGTTTTATTAGGGTCAGGATTAGAATCGAGAGCATTTAAGGATAGTGTTAGGGTTAGAGTTAGGTTTAGGGTTAGGTTTCGTAGAATTGACTGTGAGGGTTAGGGTTAGGGTTAGAATCAAGCGCATTTTTAGTGTTAGGGGTTGGGTTAGGGTTAGGGTTAGAGTGCATATAGAGGTAGGGATAGGAGTAGGGTTAGGATTTGGGTTAGGGTTTGTGTTGGTAGAATCGAAGTTTAGGGTTAGGCTTAGTGTCAGGATTGCCTTTTGGGTTAGAGTCGAGTGCATTTAGGGTAAGTCTTAGTGTTGAGATTGACGATTTAGAGTTAGTGTTAGAATCGAGCACATTAGGATTAGAGATACGGTTAGAATCCAGGGCTTTTAGGGTTAGGATTAGGGTTAGGGTAAGGGTTGTGTTTAGGGTGAGGGTTAGAATCGAGTACATTTAAGGTTAGTGTTAGGGTTAGAGTTAGGTATAGGGTTAGCTTTCGAAGAATCGAGGGTAAGTGTTAGGGTTAGGGTTAGGGTTAGGATTAGGGTTCGAATCAAGCGCATTTTTAGTGTTAGGGTTGGGGTTAGGGTTAGGGTTTGAGTGCATTTAGGGGTAGGGGAGGAGTTGGTTTAGGCTTACGGTTAGAGTTTGTGTTGGTAGCATCGAGGTTTTGGGTTAGGCTTAGGGTCAGGAGAGCATTTTGGGTCATAATTCAGAGCATTTAGGCTTAGGGTTAGTGTTGAAATCGATGATTTAGTTTTAGCGTTAGATTCAAGCACATTTAGGGATAGAGTTATGATTAGAATTCAATGCATTTAGGGTTAGGGTTAGGGTTAGGGTTAGGGTTACGTGTAGAGTAAGGGTTAGAATCGAGAGCATTTAAGGATAGTGCTAGGGTAAGAGTTAGGTTTAGGGTTAGCTTTCGTAGAATCGAGGGTTAGGCTTAGGGTTAGCCTTAGGTTGAGGGTTAGGGTTAGAATCAAGCACAGTTTTAGTGTTAGCGTTAAGGTGCTTGTTAGGGTTAAAGTGCTTTTAGGGCTAGTGGTACGGGTAGGGTTAGGATTAGGGTTATGGTTTGGGTTGGTAGAATCGAGGTTTAGGTTTAGGCTTAGGGTCAGGATTGCATTTTGAATCAGAATCGAGTGTATTTAGGCTTTGGGTTAGTGTTCAAATTGATGATTTAGTGGTAGGGTTTGAATCGAGTACATTTAGGGTTAGAGATATAGTGAAAATTCAGTGCATTTAGGGTTAGGGTTAGGGTTAGGGTAAGGGTTAAAATCGAGAGCATTTAAGGATAGGGCTAGGGTTAGAGTTAGGTTTAGCGTTCGCTTTCGTAGAATGGAGGGTTAGGCTTAAGGTTAGGCTTAGGGTTAGGGATAGGGTTAGAATCAGGCGCATTTTTAGTGTTGTGGTTTTCGTCAGGGTATGGCTTCGAGTGCATTTAGGGGTAGGGGTCGGAGTAGGGTTAGGATTAGGGTTAGGGTTTGTGTTGGTAGCATCGAGGTTTAGGGTTAGGCTTAGGGTCAGGAATGGCTTTTGGGTTGGAATCCAGTGCATTTAGGCTTAGGGATAGTGTTGAAATTGTCGATTTAGTGTTAGGGTTAGAATCGAGCACATTAGGGTTAGAGTTATGGTTAGAATCCACAGCATTTAGGCTTAGGGTTAGGGTTAGTTTTATTAGGGTCAGGATTAGAATCGAGAGCATTTAAGGATAGTGTTAAGGTTAGAGTTAGGTTTAGGGTTAGGTTTCGTAGAATTGAGGGTTAGGGTTAGGGTTAGGGTTAGAATCAAGCGCATTTTTAGTGTTAGGGCTTGGATTAGGGTTAGGGTTAGAGTGCATATAGAGGTAGGGATAGGAGTAGGGTTAGGATTTGGGTTAGGGTTTGTGTTGGTAGAATCGAAGTTTAGGGTTAGGCTTAGTGTCAGGATTGCCTTTTGGGTTAGAGTCGAGTGCATTTAGGGTAAGTCTTAGTGTTGAGATTGACGATTTAGAGTTAGTGTTAGAATCGAGCACATTAGGATTAGAGATACGGTTAGAATCCAGGGCTTTTAGGGTTAGGATTAGGGTTAGGGTAAGGGTTGTGTTTAGGGTGAGGGTTAGAATCGAGTACATTTAAGGTTAGTGTTAGGGTTAGAGTTAGGTATAGGGTTAGCTTTCGAAGAATCGAGGATAAGTGTTAGGGTTAGGGTTAGGGTTAGGATTAGGGTTCGAATCAAGCGCATTTTTAGTGTTAGGGTTGGGGTTAGGGTTAGGGTTTGAGTGCATTTAGGGGTAGGGGAGGAGTTGGTTTAGGCTTACGGTTAGAGTTTGTGTTGATAGCATCGAGGTTTTGGGTTAGGCTTAGGGTCAGGAGAGCATTTTGGGTCATAATTCAGAGCATTTAGGCTTAGGGTTAGTGTTGAAATCGATGATTTAGTTTTAGCGTTAGATTCAAGCACATTTAGGGATAGAGTTATGATTAGAATTCAATGCATTTAGGGTTAGGGTTAGGGTTAGGGTTAGGGTTACGTGTAGAGTAAGGGTTAGAATCGAGAGCATTTAAGGATAGTGCTAGGGTTAGTGTTAGGTTTAGGGTTAGCTTTCGTAGAATCGAGGGTTAGGCTTAGGGTTAGTCTTAGGTTGAGGGTTAGGGTTAGAATCAAGCACAGTTTTAGTGTTAGCGTTAAGGTGCTTGTTAGGGTTAAAGTGCTTTTAGGGCTAGTGGTACGGGTAGGGTTAGGATTAGGGTTAGGGTTTGTGTTGGTAGGATCGAGGTTTAGGTTTAGGCTTAGGGTCAGGATTGCATTTTGAATCAGAATCGAGTGTATTTAGGCTTTGGGTTAGTGTTCAAATTGACGATTTAGTGGTAGGGTTTGAATCGAGCACATTTAGGGTTAGAGTTATAGTTAAAATTCAGTGCATTTAGGGTTAGGGTTAGGGTTAGGGTAAGGGTTAAAATCGAGAGCATTTAAGGATAGTGCTAGGGTTAGAGTTAGGTTTCGCGTTCGCTTTCGTAGAATCGAGGGTTAAGCTTAAGGTTAGGCTTAGGGTTAGGGTTAAGGTTAGAATCAGGCGCATTTTTAGTGTTCTGGTTTTCGTCAGGGTATGGCTTACAGTGCATTTAGGGGTAGGGGTAGGGGTAGGAGTAGGTTTAGGATTAGGGTTAAGGTTTGTGTTGGTAGAATCGAGGTTAAGGGTTAGGCTTAGGTCAGGAATTACTTTTGGGTTACAATCCAGTGCACTTAGGCTTAGGGATAGTGTTGAAATTGTCGATTTAGAGTTAGGGTTAGAATCTAGCACATTTAGGGTTAGAGTTTTGGTAAGAATTCGTTAGGGTTAGGGTTAGTGTTAGGGGTAGGGGTGGGCTTAGAGTGCATTTAGGGGTAGGGGTAGGGGTAGGGTTAGGATTAGGGTTAGGGTTTGTGTTGGTGGAATCGAAGTTTAGGGTTAGGCTTAGGGTCAGGATTGCCTTTTGGGTTACAATCGAGAGCATTTAGGGTTAGGGTTAGTGTTGAGATTGACGATTTAGTGTTAGGCTTAGAATCGAGCACATTAGGGTTAAAGTTATGGTTAGAATCCACTGCATTTAGGCTTAGGGTTAGGGTTAGGGTTATCAGGGTCAGGATTAGAATCGAGAGCATTTAAAGATAGTGTTAGGGTTAGAGTTAGGTTTAGCGTTAGGTTTCGTAGAATTGAGGGTTAGGGATAGGATTAGTGTTATTGTTAGGATTAGGGTTAGAATCAAGCGCATTTTTAGTGTTAGGGTTGATGTTAACGTTAGGGTTTGAGTGCATTTAGGGGTAGTGGAGGAGTTTGGTTAGGATTAGGGTTAGGGTTTGTGTTGCTGGAATCGAGGTTTTGGGTTAGGCTTAGGGGCAGGAGAGCATTTTGTGTCATAATTCAGAGTATTTGGGCTTACGGGTAGTGTTGAAATTGATAATTTAGTTCTAGCGTTAGGATGAAGCACATTTAGGGATAGAGTTATGATTAGAATTCAGTGCATTTAGGGTTAGGGCTAAGGTTAGGGGTAGGGTTAGGGACAGGGTTAAAATCGAGAGCATTTAAGGATAGTGCTAGGGTTAGAGTTAGGTTTAGCGTTCGCTTTCGTAGAATCGAGGGTTAGGCTTAAGGTAAGGCTTAGGGTTAGGGATAGGGTTAGAATCAGGCGCATTTTTAGTGTTGTGCTTTTCGTCAGGCTATGGCTTCGAGTGCATTTAGGGGTAGGGGTAGGAGTAGGGTTAGGATTAGGGTTAGGGTTTGTGTTGGTAGCATCGAGGTTTAGGGTTAGGCTTAGGGTCAGGAATGGCTTTTGGGTTAGAATCCAGTGCATTTAGGCTTAGGGATAGTGTTGAAATTGTCGATTTAGTGTTAGGGTTAGAATCGAGCACATTAGGGTTAGAGTTATGGATAGAATCCACAGCATTTAGGCTTAGGGTTAGGGTTAGTTTTATTAGGGTCAGGATTAGAATCGAGAGCATTTAAGGATAGTGTTAGGGTTAGAGTTAGGTTTAGGGTTAGGTTTCGTAGAATTGACTGTGAGGGTTAGGGTTAGGGTTAGAATCAAGCGCATTTTTAGTGTTAGGGGTTGGGTTAGGGTTAGGGTTAGAGTGCATATAGAGGTAGGGATAGGAGTAGGGTTAGGATTTGGGTTAGGGTTTGTGTTGGTAGAATCGAAGTTTAGGGTTAGGCTTAGTGTCAGGATTGCCTTTTGGGTTAGAGTCGAGTGCATTTAGGGTAAGTCTTAGTGTTGAGATTGACGATTTAGAGTTAGTGTTAGAATCGAGCACATTAGGATTAGAGATACGGTTAGAATCCAGGGCTTTTAGGGTTAGGATTAGGGTTAGGGTAAGGGTTGTGTTTAGGGTGAGGGTTAGAATCGAGTACATTTAAGGTTAGTGTTAGGGTTAGAGTTAGGTATAGGGTTAGCTTTCGAAGAATCGAGGGTAAGTGTTAGGGTTAGGGTTAGGGTTAGGATTAGGGTTCGAATCAAGCGCATTTTTAGTGTTAGGGTTGGGGTTAGGGTTAGGGTTTGAGTGCATTTAGGGGTAGGGGAGGAGTTGGTTTAGGCTTACGGTTAGAGTTTGTGTTGGTAGCATCGAGGTTTTGGGTTAGGCTTAGGGTCAGGAGAGCATTTTGGGTCATAATTCAGAGCATTTAGGCTTAGGGTTAGTGTTGAAATCGATGATTTAGTTTTAGCGTTAGATTCAAGCACATTTAGGGATAGAGTTATGATTAGAATTCAATGCATTTAGGGTTAGGGTTAGGGTTAGGGTTAGGGTTACGTGTAGAGTAAGGGTTAGAATCGAGAGCATTTAAGGATAGTGCTAGGGTAAGAGTTAGGTTTAGGGTTAGCTTTCGTAGAATCGAGGGTTAGGCTTAGGGTTAGCCTTAGGTTGAGGGTTAGGGTTAGAATCAAGCACAGTTTTAGTGTTAGCGTTAAGGTGCTTGTTAGGGTTAAAGTGCTTTTAGGGCTAGTGGTACGGGTAGGGTTAGGATTAGGGTTATGGTTTGGGTTGGTAGAATCGAGGTTTAGGTTTAGGCTTAGGGTCAGGATTGCATTTTGAATCAGAATCGAGTGTATTTAGGCTTTGGGTTAGTGTTCAAATTGATGATTTAGTGGTAGGGTTTGAATCGAGTACATTTAGGGTTAGAGATATAGTGAAAATTCAGTGCATTTAGGGTTAGGGTTAGGGTTAGGGTAAGGGTTAAAATCGAGAGCATTTAAGGATAGGGCTAGGGTTAGAGTTAGGTTTAGCGTTCGCTTTCGTAGAATGGAGGGTTAGGCTTAAGGTTAGGCTTAGGGTTAGGGATAGGGTTAGAATCAGGCGCATTTTTAGTGTTGTGGTTTTCGTCAGGGTATGGCTTCGAGTGCATTTAGGGGTAGGGGTCGGAGTAGGGTTAGGATTAGGGTTAGGGTTTGTGTTGGTAGCATCGAGGTTTAGGGTTAGGCTTAGGGTCAGGAATGGCTTTTGGGTTGGAATCCAGTGCATTTAGGCTTAGGGATAGTGTTGAAATTGTCGATTTAGTGTTAGGGTTAGAATCGAGCACATTAGGGTTAGAGTTATGGTTAGAATCCACAGCATTTAGGCTTAGGGTTAGGGTTAGTTTTATTAGGGTCAGGATTAGAATCGAGAGCATTTAAGGATAGTGTTAAGGTTAGAGTTAGGTTTAGGGTTAGGTTTCGTAGAATTGAGGGTTAGGGTTAGGGTTAGGGTTAGAATCAAGCGCATTTTTAGTGTTAGGGCTTGGATTAGGGTTAGGGTTAGAGTGCATATAGAGGTAGGGATAGGAGTAGGGTTAGGATTTGGGTTAGGGTTTGTGTTGGTAGAATCGAAGTTTAGGGTTAGGCTTAGTGTCAGGATTGCCTTTTGGGTTAGAGTCGAGTGCATTTAGGGTAAGTCTTAGTGTTGAGATTGACGATTTAGAGTTAGTGTTAGAATCGAGCACATTAGGATTAGAGATACGGTTAGAATCCAGGGCTTTTAGGGTTAGGATTAGGGTTAGGGTAAGGGTTGTGTTTAGGGTGAGGGTTAGAATCGAGTACATTTAAGGTTAGTGTTAGGGTTAGAGTTAGGTATAGGGTTAGCTTTCGAAGAATCGAGGATAAGTGTTAGGGTTAGGGTTAGGGTTAGGATTAGGGTTCGAATCAAGCGCATTTTTAGTGTTAGGGTTGGGGTTAGGGTTAGGGTTTGAGTGCATTTAGGGGTAGGGGAGGAGTTGGTTTAGGTTTACGGTTAGAGTTTGTGTTGGTAGCATCGAGGTTTTGGGTTAGGCTTAGGGTCAGGAGAGCATTTTGGGTCATAATTCAGAGCATTTAGGCTTAGGGTTAGTGTTGAAATCGATGATTTAGTTTTAGCGTTAGATTCAAGCACATTTAGGGATAGAGTTATGATTAGAATTCAATGCATTTAGGGTTAGGGTTAGGGTTAGGGTTAGGGTTACGTGTAGAGTAAGGGTTAGAATCGAGAGCATTTAAGGATAGTGCTAGGGTTAGTGTTAGGTTTAGGGTTAGCTTTCGTAGAATCGAGGGTTAGGCTTAGGGTTAGTCTTAGGTTGAGGGTTAGGGTTAGAATCAAGCACAGTTTTAGTGTTAGCGTTAAGGTGCTTGTTAGGGTTAAAGTGCTTTTAGGGCTAGTGGTATGGGTAGGGTTAGGATTAGGGTTAGGGTTTGTGTTGGTAGGATCGAGGTTTAGGTTTAGGCTTAGGGTCAGGATTGCATTTTGAATCAGAATCGAGTGTATTTAGGCTTTGGGTTAGTGTTCAAATTGACGATTTAGTGGTAGGGTTTGAATCGAGCACATTTAGGGTTAGAGTTATAGTTAAAATTCAGTGCATTTAGGGTTAGGGTTAGGGTTAGGGTAAGGGTTAAAATCGAGAGCATTTAAGGATAGTGCTAGGGTTAGAGTTAGGTTTCGCGTTCGCTTTCGTAGAATCGAGGGTTAAGCTTAAGGTTAGGCTTAGGGTTAGGGTTAAGGTTAGAATCAGGCGCATTTTTAGTGTTCTGGTTTTCGTCAGGGTATGGCTTACAGTGCATTTAGGGGTAGGGGTAGGGGTAGGAGTAGGTTTAGGATTAGGGTTAAGGTTTGTGTTGGTAGAATCGAGGTTAAGGGTTAGGCTTAGGTCAGGAATTACTTTTGGGTTACAATCCAGTGCACTTAGGCTTAGGGATAGTGTTGAAATTGTCGATTTAGAGTTAGGGTTAGAATCTAGCACATTTAGGGTTAGAGTTTTGGTAAGAATTCGTTAGGGTTAGGGTTAGTGTTAGGGGTAGGGGTGGGCTTAGAGTGCATTTAGGGGTAGGGGTAGGGGTAGGGTTAGGATTAAGGTTAGGGTTTGTGTTGGTGGAATCGAAGTTTAGGGTTAGGCTTAGGGTCAGGATTGCCTTTTGGGTTACAATCGAGAGCATTTAGGGTTAGGGTTAGTGTTGAGATTGACGATTTAGTGTTAGGCTTAGAATCGAGCACATTAGGGTTAAAGTTATGGTTAGAATCCACTGCATTTAGGCTTAGGGTTAGGGTTAGGGTTATCAGGGTCAGGATTAGAATCGAGAGCATTTAAAGATAGTGTTAGGGTTAGAGTTAGGTTTAGCGTTAGGTTTCGTAGAATTGAGGGTTAGGGATAGGATTAGTGTTATTGTTAGGATTAGGGTTAGAATCAAGCGCATTTTTAGTGTTAGGGTTGATGTTAACGTTAGGGTTTGAGTGCATTTAGGGGTAGTGGAGGAGTTTGGTTAGGATTAGGGTTAGGGTTTGTGTTGCTGGAATCGAGGTTTTGGGTTAGGCTTAGGGGCAGGAGAGCATTTTGTGTCATAATTCAGAGTATTTGGGCTTACGGGTAGTGTTGAAATTGATAATTTAGTTCTAGCGTTAGGATGAAGCACATTTAGGGATAGAGTTATGATTAGAATTCAGTGCATTTAGGGTTAGGGCTAAGGTTAGGGGTAGGGTTAGGGACAGGGTTAAAATCGAGAGCATTTAAGGATAGTGCTAGGGTTAGAGTTAGGTTTAGCGTTCGCTTTCGTAGAATCGAGGGTTAGGCTTAAGGTAAGGCTTAGGGTTAGGGATAGGGTTAGAATCAGGCGCATTTTTAGTGTTGTGCTTTTCGTCAGGCTATGGCTTCGAGTGCATTTAGGGGTAGGGGTAGGAGTAGGGTTAGGATTAGGGTTAGGGTTTGTGTTGGTAGCATCGAGGTTTAGGGTTAGGCTTAGGGTCAGGAATGGCTTTTGGGTTAGAATCCAGTGCATTTAGGCTTAGGGATAGTGTTGAAATTGTCGATTTAGTGTTAGGGTTAGAATCGAGCACATTAGGGTTAGAGTTATAGATAGAATCCACAGCATTTAGGCTTAGGGTTAGGGTTAGTTTTATTAGGGTCAGGATTAGAATCGAGAGCATTTAAGGATAGTGTTAAGGTTAGAGTTAGGTTTAGGGTTAGGTTTCGTAGAATTGAGGGTTAGGGTTAGGGTTAGGGTTAGAATCAAGCGCATTTTTAGTGTTAGGGCTTGGATTAGGGTTAGGGTTAGAGTGCATATAGAGGTAGGGATAGGAGTAGGGTTAGGATTTGGGTTAGGGTTTGTGTTGGTAGAATCGAAGTTTAGGGTTAGGCTTAGTGTCAGGATTGCCTTTTGGGTTAGAGTCGAGTGCATTTAGGGTAAGTCTTAGTGTTGAGATTGACGATTTAGAGTTAGTGTTAGAATCGAGCACATTAGGATTAGAGATACGGTTAGAATCCAGGGCTTTTAGGGTTAGGATTAGGGTTAGGGTAAGGGTTGTGTTTAGGGTGAGGGTTAGAATCGAGTACATTTAAGGTTAGTGTTAGGGTTAGAGTTAGGTATAGGGTTAGCTTTCGAAGAATCGAGGATAAGTGTTAGGGTTAGGGTTAGGGTTAGGATTAGGGTTCGAATCAAGCGCATTTTTAGTGTTAGGGTTGGGGTTAGGGTTAGGGTTTGAGTGCATTTAGGGGTAGGGGAGGAGTTGGTTTAGGTTTACGGTTAGAGTTTGTGTTGGTAGCATCGAGGTTTTGGGTTAGGCTTAGGGTCAGGAGAGCATTTTGGGTCATAATTCAGAGCATTTAGGCTTAGGGTTAGTGTTGAAATCGATGATTTAGTTTTAGCGTTAGATTCAAGCACATTTAGGGATAGAGTTATGATTAGAATTCAATGCATTTAGGGTTAGGGTTAGGGTTAGGGTTAGGGTTACGTGTAGAGTAAGGGTTAGAATCGAGAGCATTTAAGGATAGTGCTAGGGTTAGTGTTAGGTTTAGGGTTAGCTTTCGTAGAATCGAGGGTTAGGCTTAGGGTTAGTCTTAGGTTGAGGGTTAGGGTTAGAATCAAGCACAGTTTTAGTGTTAGCGTTAAGGTGCTTGTTAGGGTTAAAGTGCTTTTAGGGCTAGTGGTATGGGTAGGGTTAGGATTAGGGTTAGGGTTTGTGTTGGTAGGATCGAGGTTTAGGTTTAGGCTTAGGGTCAGGATTGCATTTTGAATCAGAATCGAGTGTATTTAGGCTTTGGGTTAGTGTTCAAATTGACGATTTAGTGGTAGGGTTTGAATCGAGCACATTTAGGGTTAGAGTTATAGTTAAAATTCAGTGCATTTAGGGTTAGGGTTAGGGTTAGGGTAAGGGTTAAAATCGAGAGCATTTAAGGATAGTGCTAGGGTTAGAGTTAGGTTTCGCGTTCGCTTTCGTAGAATCGAGGGTTAAGCTTAAGGTTAGGCTTAGGGTTAGGGTTAAGGTTAGAATCAGGCGCATTTTTAGTGTTCTGGTTTTCGTCAGGGTATGGCTTACAGTGCATTTAGGGGTAGGGGTAGGGGTAGGAGTAGGTTTAGGATTAGGGTTAAGGTTTGTGTTGGTAGAATCGAGGTTAAGGGTTAGGCTTAGGTCAGGAATTACTTTTGGGTTACAATCCAGTGCACTTAGGCTTAGGGATAGTGTTGAAATTGTCGATTTAGAGTTAGGGTTAGAATCTAGCACATTTAGGGTTAGAGTTTTGGTAAGAATTCGTTAGGGTTAGGGTTAGTGTTAGGGGTAGGGGTGGGCTTAGAGTGCATTTAGGGGTAGGGGTAGGGGTAGGGTTAGGATTAGGGTTAGGGTTTGTGTTGGTGGAATCGAAGTTTAGGGTTAGGCTTAGGGTCAGGATTGCCTTTTGGGTTACAATCGAGAGCATTTAGGGTTAGGGTTAGTGTTGAGATTGACGATTTAGTGTTAGGCTTAGAATCGAGCACATTAGGGTTAAAGTTATGGTTAGAATCCACTGCATTTAGGCTTAGGGTTAGGGTTAGGGTTATCAGGGTCAGGATTAGAATCGAGAGCATTTAAAGATAGTGTTAGGGTTAGAGTTAGGTTTAGCGTTAGGTTTCGTAGAATTGAGGGTTAGGGATAGGATTAGTGTTATTGTTAGGATTAGGGTTAGAATCAAGCGCATTTTTAGTGTTAGGGTTGATGTTAACGTTAGGGTTTGAGTGCATTTAGGGGTAGTGGAGGAGTTTGGTTAGGATTAGGGTTAGGGTTTGTGTTGCTGGAATCGAGGTTTTGGGTTAGGCTTAGGGGCAGGAGAGCATTTTGTGTCATAATTCAGAGTATTTGGGCTTACGGGTAGTGTTGAAATTGATAATTTAGTTCTAGCGTTAGGATGAAGCACATTTAGGGATAGAGTTATGATTAGAATTCAGTGCATTTAGGGTTAGGGCTAAGGTTAGGGGTAGGGTTAGGGACAGGGTTAAAATCGAGAGCATTTAAGGATAGTGCTAGGGTTAGAGTTAGGTTTAGCGTTCGCTTTCGTAGAATCGAGGGTTAGGCTTAAGGTAAGGCTTAGGGTTAGGGATAGGGTTAGAATCAGGCGCATTTTTAGTGTTGTGCTTTTCGTCAGGCTATGGCTTCGAGTGCATTTAGGGGTAGGGGTAGGAGTAGGGTTAGGATTAGGGTTAGGGTTTGTGTTGGTAGCATCGAGGTTTAGGGTTAGGCTTAGGGTCAGGAATGGCTTTTGGGTTAGAATCCAGTGCATTTAGGCTTAGGGATAGTGTTGAAATTGTCGATTTAGTGTTAGGGTTAGAATCGAGCACATTAGGGTTAGAGTTATAGATAGAATCCACAGCATTTAGGCTTAGGGTTAGGGTTAGTTTTATTAGGGTCAGGATTAGAATCGAGAGCATTTAAGGATAGTGTTAGGGTTAGAGTTAGGTTTAGGGTTAGGTTTCGTAGAATTGAGGGTGAGGGTTAGGGTTAGGGTTAGAATCAAGCGCATTTTTAGTGTTAGCGGTTGGGTTAGGGTTAGGGTTAGAGTGCATATAGAGGTAGGGATAGGAGTAGGGTTAGGATTTGGGTTAGGGTTTGTGTTGGTAGAATCGAAGTTTAGGGTTAGGCTTAGTGTCAGGATTGCCTTTTGGGTTAGAGTCGAGTGCATTTAGGGTAAGTCTTAGTGTTGAGATTGACGATTTAGAGTTAGTATTAGAATCGAGCACATTAGGATTAGAGATACGGTTAGAATCCAGGGCTTTAGGGTTAGGATTAGGCTTAGGGTAAGGGTTGTGTTTAGGGTGAGCGTTAGAATCGAGTACATTTAAGGTTAGTGTTAGGGTTAGAGTTAGGTATAGGGTTAGCTTTCGAAGAATCGAGGGTAAGTGTTAGGGTTAGGGTTAGGGTTAGGATTAGGGTTCGAATCAAGCGCATTTTTAGTGTTAGGGTTGGGGTTAGGGTTAGGGTTTGAGTGCATTTAGGGGTAGGGGAGGAGTTGGTTTAGGCTTACGGTTAGAGTTTGTGTTGGTAGCATCGAGGTTTTGGGTTAGGCTTAGGGTCAGGAGAGCATTTTGGGTCATAATTCAGAGCATTTAGGCTTAGGGTTAGTGTTGAAATCGATGATTTAGTTTTAGCGTTAGATTCAAGCACATTTAGGGATAGAGTTATGATTAGAATTCAATGCATTTAGGGTTAGGGTTAGGGTTAGGGTTAGGGTTAGGGTTACGTGTAGAGTAAGGGTTAGAATCGAGAGCATTTAAGGATAGTGCTAGGGTTAGTGTTAGGTTTAGGGTTAGCTTTCGTAGAATCGAGGGTTAGGCTTAGGGTTAGCCTTAGGTTGAGGGTTAGGGTTAGAATCAAGCACAGTTTTAGTGTTAGCGTTAAGGTGCTTGTTAGGGTTAAAGTGCTTTTAGGGCTAGTGGTACGGGTAGGGTTAGGATTAGGGTTAGGGTTTGTGTTGGTAGGATCGAGGTTTAGGTTTAGGCTTAGGGTCAGGATTGCATTTTGAATCAGAATCGAGTGTATTTAGGCTTTGGGTTAGTGTTCAAATTGACGATTTAGTGGTAGGGTTTGAATCGAGCACATTTAGGGTTAGAGTTATAGTTAAAATTCAGTGCATTTAGGGTTAGGGTTAGGGTTAGGGTAAGGGTTAAAATCGAGAGCATTTAAGGATAGTGCTAGGGTTAGAGTTAGGTTTCGCGTTCGCTTTCGTAGAATCGAGGGTTAAGCTTAAGGTTAGGCTTAGGGTTAGGGTTAAGGTTAGAATCAGGCGCATTTTTAGTGTTCTGGTTTTCGTCAGGGTATGGCTTACAGTGCATTTAGGGGTAGGGGTAGGGGTAGGAGTAGGTTTAGGATTAGGGTTAAGGTTTGTGTTGGTAGAATCGAGGTTAAGGGTTAGGCTTAGGTCAGGAATTACTTTTGGGTTACAATCCAGTGCACTTAGGCTTAGGGATAGTGTTGAAATTGTCGATTTAGAGTTAGGGTTAGAATCTAGCACATTTAGGGTTAGAGTTTTGGTAAGAATTCGTTAGGGTTAGGGTTAGTGTTAGGGGTAGGGGTGGGCTTAGAGTGCATTTAGGGGTAGGGGTAGGGGTAGGGTTAGGATTAGGGTTAGGGTTTGTGTTGGTGGAATCGAAGTTTAGGGTTAGGCTTAGGGTCAGGATTGCCTTTTGGGTTACAATCGAGAGCATTTAGGGTTAGGGTTAGTGTTGAGATTGACGATTTAGTGTTAGGCTTAGAATCGAGCACATTAGGGTTAAAGTTATGGTTAGAATCCACTGCATTTAGGCTTAGGGTTAGGGTTAGGGTTATCAGGGTCAGGATTAGAATCGAGAGCATTTAAAGATAGTGTTAGGGTTAGAGTTAGGTTTAGCGTTAGGTTTCGTAGAATTGAGGGTTAGGGATAGGATTAGTGTTATTGTTAGGATTAGGGTTAGAATCAAGCGCATTTTTAGTGTTAGGGTTGATGTTAACGTTAGGGTTTGAGTGCATTTAGGGGTAGTGGAGGAGTTTGGTTAGGATTAGGGTTAGGGTTTGTGTTGCTGGAATCGAGGTTTTGGGTTAGGCTTAGGGGCAGGAGAGCATTTTGGGTCATAATTCAGAGTATTTGGGCTTACGGGTAGTGTTGAAATTGATAATTTAGTTCTAGCGTTAGGATGAAGCACATTTAGGGATAGAGTTATGATTAGAATTCAGTGCATTTAGGGTTAGGGCTAAGGTTAGGGGTAGGGTTAGGGACAGGGTTAAAATCGAGAACATTTAAGGATAGTGCTAGGGTTAGAGTTAGGTTTAGCGTTCGCTTTCGTAGAATCGAGGGTTAGGCTTAAGGTAAGGCTTAGGGTTAGGGATAGGGTTAGAATCAGGCGCATTTTTAGTGTTGTGCTTTTCGTCAGGCTATGGCTTCGAGTGCATTTAGGGGTAGGGGTAGGAGTAGGGTTAGGATTAGGGTTAGGGTTTGTGTTGGTACCATGGAGGTTTAGGGTTAGGCTTAGGGTCAGGAATGGCTTTTGGGTTAGAATCCAGTGCATTTAGGCTTAGGGATAGTGTTGAAATTGTCGATTTAGTGTTAGGGTTAGAATCGAGCACATTAGGGTTAGAGTTATGGATAGAATCCACAGCATTTAGGCTTAGGGTTAGGGTTAGTTTTATTAGGGTCAGGATTAGAATCGAGAGCATTTAAGGATAGTGTTAGGGTTAGAGTTAGGTTTAGGGTTAGGTTTCGTAGAATTGACTGTGAGGGTTAGGGTTAGGGTTAGAATCAAGCGCATTTTTAGTGTAAGCGGTTGGGTTAGGGTTAGGGTTAGAGTGCATATAGAGGTAGGGATAGGAGTAGGGTTAGGATTTGGGTTAGGGTTTGTGTTGGTAGAATCGAAGTTTAGGGTTAGGCTTAGTGTCAGGATTGCCTTTTGGGTTAGAGTCGAGTGCATTTAGGGTAAGTCTTAGTGTTGAGATTGACGATTTAGAGTTAGTGTTAGAATCGAGCACATTAGGATTAGAGATACGGTTAGAATCCAGGGCTTTTAGGGTTAGGATTAGGGTTAGGGTAAGGGTTGTGTTTAGGGTGAGGGTTAGAATCGAGTACATTTAAGGTTAGTGTTAGGGTTAGAGTTAGGTATAGGGTTAGCTTTCGAAGAATCGAGGGTAAGTGTTAGGGTTAGGGTTAGGGTTAGGATTAGGGTTCGAATCAAGCGCATTTTTAGTGTTAGGGTTGGGGTTAGGGTTAGGGTTTGAGTGCATTTAGGGGTAGGGGAGGAGTTGGTTTAGGCTTACGGTTAGAGTTTGTGTTGGTAGCATCGAGGTTTTGGGTTAGGCTTAGGGTCAGGAGAGCATTTTGGGTCATAATTCAGAGCATTTAGGCTTAGGGTTAGTGTTGAAATCGATGATTTAGTTTTAGCGTTAGATTCAAGCACATTTAGGGATAGAGTTATGATTAGAATTCAATGCATTTAGGGTTAGGGTTAGGGTTAGGGTTAGGGTTACGTGTAGAGTAAGGGTTAGAATCGAGAGCATTTAAGGATAGTGCTAGGGTTAGAGTTAGGTTTAGGGTTAGCTTTCGTAGAATCGAGAGTTAGGCTTAGGGTTAGCCTTAGGTTGAGGGTTAGGGTTAGAATCAAGCACAGTTTTAGTGTTAGCGTTAGGGTGATTGTTAGGGTTAAAGTGCTTTTAGGGCTAGTGGTACGGGTAGGGTTAGGATTAGGGTTAGGGTTTGGGTTGGTAGAATCGAGGTTTAGGTTTAGGCTTAGGGTCAGGATTGCATTTTGAATCAGAATCGAGTGTATTTAGGCTTTGGGTTAGTGTTCAAATTGACGATTTAGTGGTAGGGTTTGAATCGAGCACATTTAGGGTTAGAGTTATAGTTAAAATTCAGTGCATTTAGGGTTAGGGTTAGGGTTAGGGTAAGGGTTAAAATCGAGAGCATTTAAGGATAGTGCTAGGGTTAGAGTTAGGTTTCGCGTTCGCTTTCGTAGAATCGAGGGTTAAGCTTAAGGTTAGGCTTAGGGTTAGGGTTAAGGTTAGAATCAGGCGCATTTTTAGTGTTCTGGTTTTCGTCAGGGTATGGCTTACAGTGCATTTAGGGGTAGGGGTAGGGGTAGGAGTAGGTTTAGGATTAGGGTTAAGGTTTGTGTTGGTAGAATCGAGGTTAAGGGTTAGGCTTAGGTCAGGAATTACTTTTGGGTTACAATCCAGTGCACTTAGGCTTAGGGATAGTGTTGAAATTGTCGATTTAGAGTTAGGGTTAGAATCTAGCACATTTAGGGTTAGAGTTTTGGTAAGAATTCGTTAGGGTTAGGGTTAGTGTTAGGGGTAGGGGTGGGCTTAGAGTGCATTTAGGGGTAGGGGTAGGGGTAGGGTTAGGATTAGGGTTAGGGTTTGTGTTGGTGGAATCGAAGTTTAGGGTTAGGCTTAGGGTCAGGATTGCCTTTTGGGTTACAATCGAGAGCATTTAGGGTTAGGGTTAGTGTTGAGATTGACGATTTAGTGTTAGGCTTAGAATCGAGCACATTAGGGTTAAAGTTATGGTTAGAATCCACTGCATTTAGGCTTAGGGTTAGGGTTAGGGTTATCAGGGTCAGGATTAGAATCGAGAGCATTTAAACATAGTGTTAGGGTTAGAGTTAGGTTTAGCGTTAGGTTTCGTAGAATTGAGGGTTAGGGATAGGATTAGTGTTATTGTTAGGATTAGGGTTAGAATCAAGCGCATTTTTAGTGTTAGGGTTGATGTTAACGTTAGGGTTTGAGTGCATTTAGGGGTAGTGGAGGAGTTTGGTTAGGATTAGGGTTAGGGTTTGTGTTGCTGGAATCGAGGTTTTGGGTTAGGCTTAGGGGCAGGAGAGCATTTTGGGTCATAATTCAGAGTATTTGGGCTTACGGGTAGTGTTGAAATTGATAATTTAGTTCTAGCGTTAGGATGAAGCACATTTAGGGATAGAGTTATGATTAGAATTCAGTGCATTTAGGGTTAGGGCTAAGGTTAGGGGTAGGGTTAGGGACAGGGTTAAAATCGAGAGCATTTAAGGATAGTGCTAGGGTTAGAGTTAGGTTTAGCGTTCGCTTTCGTAGAATCGAGGGTTAGGCTTAAGGTAAGGCTTAGGGTTAGGGATAGGGTTAGAATCAGGCGCATTTTTAGTGTTGTGCTTTTCGTCAGGCTATGGCTTCGAGTGCATTTAGGGGTAGGGGTAGGAGTAGGGTTAGGATTAGGGTTAGGGTTTGTGTTGCTGGAATCGAGGTTTTGGGTTAGGCTTAGGGTCAGGAGAGCATTTTGGGTCATAATTCAGAGCATTTAGGCTTAGGGTTAGTGTTGAAATCGATGATTTAGTTTTAGCGTGAGATTCAAGCACATTTAGGGATAGAGTTATGATTCGAATTCAATGCATTTAGGGTTAGGGTTAGGGTTAGGGTTAAGGTTACGTGTAGAGTAAGGGTTAGAATCGAGAGCATTTAAGGATAGTGCTAGGGCTAGAGTTAGGTTTAGGGTTAGCTTTCGTAGAATCGAGGGTTAGGCTTAGGGTTAGCCTTAGGTTGAGGGTTAGGGTTAGAATCAAGCACAGTTTTAGTGTTAGCGTTAGGGTGCTTGTTAGGGTTAAAGTGCTTTTAGGGCTAGTGGTACGGTTAGGGTTAGGATTAGGGTTAGGGTTTGTGTTGGTAGGATCGAGGTTTAGGTTTAGGCTTAGGGTCAGGATTGCATTTTGAATCAGAATCGAGTGTATTTAGGCTTTGGGTTAGTGTTCAAATTGATGATTTAGTGGTAGGGTTTGAATCGAGTACATTTAGGGTTAGAGTTATAGTGAAAATTCAGTGCATTTAGGGTTAGGGTTAGGGTTAGGGTAAGGGTTAAAATCGAGAGCATTTAAGGATAGGGCTAGGGTTAGAGTTAGGTTTAGCGTTCGCTTTCGTAGAATCGAGGGTTAGGCTTAAGGTAAGGCTTAGGGTTAGGGATAGGGTTAGAATCAGGCGCATTTTTAGTGTTGTGGTTTTCGTCAGGGTATGGCTTCGAGTGCATTTAGGGGTAGGGGTAGGAGTAGGGTTAGGATTAGGGTTAGGATTTGTGTTGGTAGCATCGAGGTTTAGGGTTAGGCTTAGGGTCAGGAATGGCTTTTGGGTTGGAATCCAGTGCATTTAGGCTTAGGGATAGTGTTGAAATTGTCGATTTAGTGTTAGGGTTAGAATCGAGCACATTAGGGTTAGAGTTATGGTTAGATTCCACAGCTTTTAGGCTTAGGGTTAGGGTTAGTTTTATTAGGGTCAGGATTAGAATCGAGAGCATTTAAGGATAGTGTTAGGGTTAGAGTTAGGTTTAGGGTTAGGTTTCGTAGAATTGAGGGTGAGGGTTAGGGTTAGGGTTAGAATCAAGCGCATTTTTAGTGTTAGGGCTTGGATTAGGGTTAGGGTTAGAGTGCATATAGAGGTAGGGATAGGAGTAGGGTTAGGATTTGGGTTAGGGTTTGTGTTGGTAGAATCGAAGTTTAGGGTTAGGCTTAGTGTCAGGATTGCCTTTTGGGTTAGAGTCGAGTGCATTTAGGGTAAGTCTTAGTGTTGAGATTGACGATTTAGAGTTAGTGTTAGAATCGAGCACATTAGGATTAGAGATACGGTTAGAATCCAGGGCTTTTAGGGTTAGGATTAGGGTTAGGGTAAGGGTTGTGTTTAGGGTGAGGGTTAGAATCGAGTACATTTAAGGTTAGTGTTAGGGTTAGAGTTAGGTATAGGGTTAGCTTTCGAAGAATCGAGGGTAAGTGTTAGGGTTAGGGTTAGGGTTAGGATTAGGGTTCGAATCAAGCGCATTTTTAGTGTTAGGGTTGGGGTTAGGGTTAGGGTTTGAGTGCATTTAGGGATAGGGGAGGAGTTGGTTTAGGCTTACGGTTAGAGTTTGTGTTGATAGCATCGAGGTTTTGGGTTAGGCTTAGGGTCAGGAGAGCATTTTGGGTCATAATTCAGAGCATTTAGGCTTAGGGTTAGTGTTGAAATCGATGATTTAGTTTTAGCGTTAGATTCAAGCACATTTAGGGATAGAGTTATGATTAGAATTCAATGCATTTAGGGTTAGGGTTAGGGTTAGGGTTAGGGTTAGGGTTACGTGTAGAGTAAGGGTTAGAATCGAGAGCATTTAAGGATAGTGCTAGGGTTAGTGTTAGGTTTAGGGTTAGCTTTCGTAGAATCGAGGGTTAGGCTTAGGGTTAGCCTTAGGTTGAGGGTTAGGGTTAGAATCAAGCACAGTTTTAGTGTTAGCGTTAAGGTGCTTGTTAGGGTTAAAGTGCTTTTAGGGCTAGTGGTACGGGTAGGGTTAGGATTAGGGTTAGGGTTTGTGTTGGTAGGATCGAGGTTTAGGTTTAGGCTTAGGGTCAGGATTGCATTTTGAATCAGAATCGAGTGTATTTAGGCTTTGGGTTAGTGTTCAAATTGACGATTTAGTGGTAGGGTTTGAATCGAGCACATTTAGGGTTAGAGTTATAGTTAAAATTCAGTGCATTTAGGGTTAGGGTTAGGGTTAGGGTAAGGGTTAAAATCGAGAGCATTTAAGGATAGTGCTAGGGTTAGAGTTAGGTTTCGCGTTCGCTTTCGTAGAATCGAGGGTTAAGCTTAAGGTTAGGCTTAGGGTTAGGGTTAAGGTTAGAATCAGGCGCATTTTTAGTGTTCTGGTTTTCGTCAGGGTATGGCTTACAGTGCATTTAGGGGTAGGGGTAGGGGCAGGAGTAGGTTTAGGATTAGGGTTAAGGTTTGTGTTGGTAGAATCGAGGTTAAGGTTTAGGCTTAGGTCAGGAATTACTTTTGGGTTACAATCCAGTGCACTTAGGCTTAGGGATAGTGTTGAAATTGTCGATTTAGAGTTAGGGTTAGAATCTAGCACATTTAGGGTTAGAGTTTTGGTAAGAATTCGTTAGGGTTAGGGTTAGTGTTAGGGGTAGGGGTGGGCTTAGAGTGCATTTAGGGGTAGGGGTAGGGGTAGGGTTAGGATTAGGGTTAGGGTTTGTGTTGGTGGAATCGAAGTTTAGGGTTAGGCTTAGGGTCAGGATTGCCTTTTGGGTTACAATCGAGAGCATTTAGGGTTAGGGTTAGTGTTGAGATTGACGATTTAGTGTTAGGCTTAGAATCGAGCACATTAGGGTTAAAGTTATGGTTAGAATCCACTGCATTTAGGCTTAGGGTTAGGGTTAGGGTTATCAGGGTCAGGATTAGAATCGAGAGCATTTAAAGATAGTGTTAGGGTTAGAGTTAGGTTTAGCGTTAGGTTTCGTAGAATTGAGGGTTAGGGATAGGATTAGTGTTATTGTTAGGATTAGGGTTAGAATCAAGCGCATTTTTAGTGTTAGGGTTGATGTTAACGTTAGGGTTTGAGTGCATTTAGGGGTAGTGGAGGAGTTTGGTTAGGATTAGGGTTAGGGTTTGTGTTGCTGGAATCGAGGTTTTGGGTTAGGCTTAGGGGCAGGAGAGCATTTTGGGTCATAATTCAGAGTATTTGGGCTTACGGGTAGTGTTGAAATTGATAATTTAGTTCTAGCGTTAGGATGAAGCACATTTAGGGATAGAGTTATGATTAGAATTCAGTGCATTTAGGGTTAGGGCTAAGGTTAGGGGTAGGGTTAGGGACAGGGTTAAAATCGAGAGCATTTAAGGATAGTGCTAGGGTTAGAGTTAGGTTTAGCGTTCGCTTTCGTAGAATCGAGGGTTAGGCTTAAGGTAAGGCTTAGGGTTAGGGATAGGGTTAGAATCAGGCGCATTTTTAGTGTTGTGCTTTTCGTCAGGCTATGGCTTCGAGTGCATTTAGGGGTAGGGGTAGGAGTAGGGTTAGGATTAGGGTTAGGGTTTGTGTTGGTAGCATCGAGGTTTAGGGTTAGGCTTAGGGTCAGGAATGGCTTTTGGGTTGGAATCCAGTGCATTTAGGCTTAGGGATAGTGTTGAAATTGTCGATTTAGTGTTAGGGTTAGAATCGAGCACATTAGGGTTAGAGTTATGGATAGAATCCACAGCATTTAGGCTTAGGGTTAGGGTTAGTTTTATTAGGGTCAGGATTAGAATCGAGAGCATTTAAGGATAGTGTTAGGGTTAGAGTTAGGTTTAGGGTTAGGTTTCGTAGAATTGAGGGTGAGGGTTAGGGTTAGGGTTAGAATCAAGCGCATTTTTAGTGTTAGGGCTTCGATTAGGGTTAGGGTTAGAGTGCATATAGAGATAGGGATAGGAGTAGGGTTAGGATTTGGGTTAGGGTTTGTGTTGGTAGAATCGAAGTTTAGGGTTAGGCTTAGTGTCAGGATTGCCTTTTGGGTTAGAGTCGAGTGCATTTAGGGTAAGTCTTAGTGTTGAGAATGACGATTTAGAGTTAGTGTTAGAATCGAGCACATTAGGATTAGAGATACGGTTAGAATCCAGGGCTTTTAGGGTTAGGATTAGGGTTAGGGTAAGGGTTGTGTTTAGGGTGAGGGTTAGAATCGAGTACATTTAAGGTTAGTGTTAGGGTTAGAGTTAGGTATAGGGTTAGCTTTCGAAGAATCGAGGGTAAGTGTTAGGGTTAGGGTTAGGGTTAGGATTAGGGTTCGAATCAAGCGCATTTTTAGTGTTAGGGTTGGGGTTAGGGTTAGGGTTTGAGTGCATTTAGGGGTAGGGGAGGAGTTGGTTTAGGCTTACGGTTAGAGTTTGTGTTGGTAGCATCGAGGTTTTGGGTTAGGCTTAGGGTCAGGAGAGCATTTTGGGTCATAATTCAGAGCATTTAGGCTTAGGGTTAGTGTTGAAATCGATGATTTAGTTTTAGCGTTAGATTCAAGCACATTTAGGGATAGAGTTATGATTAGAATTCAATGCATTTAGGGTTAGGGTTAGGGTTAGGGTTAGGGTTAGGGTTACGTGTAGAGTAAGGGTTAGAATCGAGAGCATTTAAGGATAGTGCTAGGGTTAGTGTTAGGTTTAGGGTTAGCTTTCGTAGAATCGAGGGTTAGGCTTAGGGTTAGCCTTAGGTTGAGGGTTAGGGTTAGAATCAAGCACAGTTTTAGTGTTAGCGTTAAGGTGCTTGTTAGGGTTAAAGTGCTTTTAGGGCTAGTGGTACGGGTAGGGTTAGGATTAGGGTTAGGGTTTGTGTTGGTAGGATCGAGGTTTAGGTTTAGGCTTAGGGTCAGGATTGCATTTTGAATCAGAATCGAGTGTATTTAGGCTTTGGGTTAGTGTTCAAATTGACGATTTAGTGGTAGGGTTTGAATCGAGCACATTTAGGGTTAGAGTTATAGTTAAAATTCAGTGCATTTAGGGTTAGGGTTAGGGTTAGGGTAAGGGTTAAAATCGAGAGCATTTAAGGATAGTGCTAGGGTTAGAGTTAGGTTTCGCGTTCGCTTTCGCAGAATCGAGGGTTAAGCTTAAGGTTAGGCTTAGGGTTAGGGTTAAGGTTAGAATCAGGCGCATTTTTAGTGTTCTGGTTTTCGTCAGGGTATGGCTTACAGTGCATTTAGGGGTAGGGGTAGGGGCAGGAGTAGGTTTAGGATTAGGGTTAAGGTTTGTGTTGGTAGAATCGAGGTTAAGGTTTAGGCTTAGGTCAGGAATTGCTTTTGGGTTACAATCCAGTGCACTTAGGCTTAGGGATAGTGTTGAAATTGTCGATTTAGAGTTAGGGTTAGAATCTAGCACATTTAGGGTTAGAGTTTTGGTAAGAATTCGTTAGGGTTAGGGTTAGTGTTAGGGGTAGGGGTGGGCTTAGAGTGCATTTAGGGGTAGGGGTAGGGGTAGGGTTAGGATTAGGGTTAGGGTTTGTGTTGGTGGAATCGAAGTTTAGGGTTAGGCTTAGGGTCAGGATTGCCTTTTGGGTTACAATCGAGAGCATTTAGGGTTAGGGTTAGTGTTGAGATTGACGATTTAGTGTTAGGCTTAGAATCGAGCACATTAGGGTTAAAGTTATGGTTAGAATCCACTGCATTTAGGCTTAGGGTTAGGGTTAGGGTTATCAGGGTCAGGATTAGAATCGAGAGCATTTAAAGATAGTGTTAGGGTTAGAGTTAGGTTTAGCGTTAGGTTTCGTAGAATTGAGGGTTAGGGATAGGATTAGTGTTATTGTTAGGATTAGGGTTAGAATCAAGCGCATTTTTAGTGTTAGGGTTGATGTTAACGTTAGGGTTTGAGTGCATTTAGGGGTAGTGGAGGAGTTTGGTTAGGATTAGGGTTAGGGTTTGTGTTGCTGGAATCGAGGTTTTGGGTTAGGCTTAGGGGCAGGAGAGCATTTTGGGTGATAATTCAGAGTATTTGGGCTTACGGGTAGTGTTGAAATTGATAATTTAGTTCTAGCGTTAGGATGAAGCACATTTAGGGATAGAGTTATGATTAGAATTCAGTGCATTTAGGGTTAGGGCTAAGGTTAGGGGTAGGGTTAGGGACAGGGTTAAAATCGAGAGCATTTAAGGATAGTGCTAGGGTTAGAGTTAGGTTTAGCGTTCGCTTTCGTAGAATCGAGGGTTAGGCTTAAGGTAAGGCTTAGGGTTAGGGATAGGGTTAGAATCAGGCGCATTTTTA
Source organism: Notamacropus eugenii (assembly GCF_028372415.1). Classification (NCBI taxonomy): domain Eukaryota; kingdom Metazoa; phylum Chordata; class Mammalia; order Diprotodontia; family Macropodidae; genus Notamacropus; species Notamacropus eugenii. The sequence continues at coordinate 59,078 of NW_027325141.1, forward strand.
GTGTTGTGCTTTTCGTCAGGCTATGGCTTCGAGTGCATTTAGGGGTAGGGGTAGGAGTAGGGTTAGGATTAGGGTTAGAGTTTGTGTTGGTAGCATCGAGGTTTAGGGTTAGGCTTAGGGTCAGGAATGGCTTTTGGGTTAGAATCCAGTGCATTTAGGCTTAGGGATAGTGTTGAAATTGTCGATTTAGTGTTAGGGTTAGAATCGAGCACATTAGGGTTAGAGTTATGGATAGAATCCACAGCATTTAGGCTTAGGGTTAGGGTTAGTTTTATTAGGGTCAGGATTAGAATCGAGAGCATTTAAGGATAGTGTTAGGGTTAGAGTTAGGTTTAGGGTTAGGTTTCGTAGAATTGAGGGTGAGGGTTAGGGTTAGGGTTAGAATCAAGCGCATTTTTAGTGTTAGCGGTTGGGTTAGGGTTAGGGTTAGAGTGCATATAGAGGTAGGGATAGGAGTAGGGTTAGGATTTGGGTTAGGGTTTGTGTTGGTAGAATCGAAGTTTAGGGTTAGGCTTAGTGTCAGGATTGCCTTTTGGGTTAGAGTCGAGTGCATTTAGGGTAAGTCTTAGTGTTGAGATTGACGATTTAGAGTTAGTGTTAGAATCGAGCACATTAGGATTACAGAGACGGTTAGAATCCAGGGCTTTTAGGGTTAGGATTAGGGTTAGGGTAAGGGTTGTGTTTAGGGTGAGGGTTAGAATCGAGTACATTTAAGGTTAGTGTTAGGGTTAGAGTTAGGTATAGGGTTAGCTTTCGAAGAATCGAGGATAAGTGTTAGGGTTAGGGTTAGGGTTAGGATTAGGGTTCGAATCAAGCGCATTTTTAGTGTTAGGGTTGGGGTTAGGGTTAGGGTTTGAGTGCATTTAGGGGTAGGGGAGGAGTTGGTTTAGGCTTACGGTTAGAGTTTGTGTTGGTAGCATCGAGGTTTTGGGTTAGGCTTAAGGTCAGGAGAGCATTTTGGGTCATAATTCAGAGCATTTAGGCTTAGGGTTAGTGTTGAAATCGATGATTTAGTTTTAGCGTGAGATTCAAGCACATTTAGGGATAGAGTTATGATTAGAATTCAATGCATTTAGGGTTAGGGTTAGGGTTAGGGTTAGGGTTACGTGTAGAGTAAGGGTTAGAATCGAGAGCATTTAAGGATAGTGCTAGGGCTAGAGTTAGGTTTAGGGTTAGCTTTCGTAGAATCGAGGGTTAGGCTTAGGGTTAGCCTTAGGTTGAGGGTTAGGGTTAGAATCAAGCACAGTTTTAGTGTTAGCGTTAGGGTGCTTGTTAGGGTTAAAGTGCTTTTAGGGCTAGTGGTACGGTTAGGGTTAGGATTAGGGTTAGGGTTTGGGTTGGTAGAATCGAGGTTTAGGTTAAGGCTTAGGGTCAGGATTGCATTTTGAATCAGAATCGAGTGTATTTAGGCTTTGGGTTAGTGTTCAAATTGATGATTTAGTGGTAGGGTTTGAATCGAGTACATTTAGGGTTAGAGTTATAGTGAAAATTCAGTGCATTTAGGGTTAGGGTTAGGGTTAGGGTAAGGGTTAAAATCGAGAGCATTTAAGGATAGGGCTAGGGTTAGAGTTAGGTTTAGCGTTCGCTTTCGTAGAATCGAGGGTTAGGCTTAAGGTAAGGCTTAGGGTTAGGGATAGGGTTAGAATCAGGCGCATTTTTAGTGTTGTGGTTTTCGTCAGGGTATGGCTTCGAGTGCATTTAGGGGTAGGGGTAGGAGTAGGGTTAGGATTAGGGTTAGGGTTTGTGTTGGTAGCATCGAGGTTTAGGGTTAGGCTTAGGGTCAGGAATGGCTTTTGGGTTGGAATCCAGTGCATTTAGGCTTAGGGATAGTGTTGAAATTGTCGATTTAGTGTTAGGGTTAGAATCGAGCACATTAGGGTTAGAGTTATGGTTAGAATCCACAGCTTTTAGGCTTAGGGTTAGGGTTAGTTTTATTAGGGTCAGGATTAGAATCGAGAGCATTTAAGGATAGTGTTAGGGTTAGAGTTAGGTTTAGGGTTAGGTTTCGTAGAATTGAGGGTGAGGGTTAGGGTTAGGGTTAGAATCAAGCGCATTTTTAGTGTTAGGGCTTGGATTAGGGTTAGGGTTAGAGTGCATATAGAGGTAGGGATAGGAGTAGGGTTAGGATTTGGGTTAGGGTTTGTGTTGGTAGAATCGAAGTTTAGGGTTAGGCTTAGTGTCAGGATTGCCTTTTGGGTTAGAGTCGAGTGCATTTAGGGTAAGTCTTAGTGTTGAGATTGACGATTTAGAGTTAGTGTTAGAATCGAGCACATTAGGATTAGAGATACGGTTAGAATCCAGGGCTTTTAGGGTTAGGATTAGGGTTAGGGTAAGGGTTGTGTTTAGGGTGAGGGTTAGAATCGAGTACATTTAAGGTTAGTGTTAGGGTTAGAGTTAGGTATAGGGTTAGCTTTCGAAGAATCGAGGGTAAGTGTTAGGGTTAGGGTTAGGGTTAGGATTAGGGTTCGAATCAAGCGCATTTTTAGTGTTAGGGTTGGGGTTAGGGTTAGGGTTTGAGTGCATTTAGGGGTAGGGGAGGAGTTGGTTTAGGCTTACGGTTAGAGTTTGTGTTGATAGCATCGAGGTTTTGGGTTAGGCTTAGGGTCAGGAGAGCATTTTGGGTCATAATTCAGAGCATTTAGGCTTAGGGTTAGTGTTGAAATCGATGATTTAGTTTTAGCGTTAGATTCAAGCACATTTAGGGATAGAGTTATGATTAGAATTCAATGCATTTAGGGTTAGGGTTAGGGTTAGGGTTAGGGTTAGGGTTACGTGTAGAGTAAGGGTTAGAATCGAGAGCATTTAAGGATAGTGCTAGGGTTAGTGTTAGGTTTAGGGTTAGCTTTCGTAGAATCGAGGGTTAGGCTTAGGGTTAGCCTTAGGTTGAGGGTTAGGGTTAGAATCAAGCACAGTTTTAGTGTTAGCGTTAAGGTGCTTGTTAGGGTTAAAGTGCTTTTAGGGCTAGTGGTACGGGTAGGGTTAGGATTAGGGTTAGGGTTTGTGTTGGTAGGATCGAGGTTTAGGTTTAGGCTTAGGGTCAGGATTGCATTTTGAATCAGAATCGAGTGTATTTAGGCTTTGGGTTAGTGTTCAAATTGACGATTTAGTGGTAGGGTTTGAATCGAGCACATTTAGGGTTAGAGTTATAGTTAAAATTCAGTGCATTTAGGGTTAGGGTTAGGGTTAGGGTAAGGGTTAAAATCGAGAGCATTTAAGGATAGTGCTAGGGTTAGAGTTAGGTTTCGCGTTCGCTTTCGTAGAATCGAGGGTTAAGCTTAAGGTTAGGCTTAGGGTTAGGGTTAAGGTTAGAATCAGGCGCATTTTTAGTGTTCTGGTTTTCGTCAGGGTATGGCTTACAGTGCATTTAGGGGTAGGGGTAGGGGCAGGAGTAGGTTTAGGATTAGGGTTAAGGTTTGTGTTGGTAGAATCGAGGTTAAGGTTTAGGCTTAGGTCAGGAATTACTTTTGGGTTACAATCCAGTGCACTTAGGCTTAGGGATAGTGTTGAAATTGTCGATTTAGAGTTAGGGTTAGAATCTAGCACATTTAGGGTTAGAGTTTTGGTAAGAATTCGTTAGGGTTAGGGTTAGTGTTAGGGGTAGGGGTGGGCTTAGAGTGCATTTAGGGGTAGGGGTAGGGGTAGGGTTAGGATTAGGGTTAGGGTTTGTGTTGGTGGAATCGAAGTTTAGGGTTAGGCTTAGGGTCAGGATTGCCTTTTGGGTTACAATCGAGAGCATTTAGGGTTAGGGTTAGTGTTGAGATTGACGATTTAGTGTTAGGCTTAGAATCGAGCACATTAGGGTTAAAGTTATGGTTAGAATCCACTGCATTTAGGCTTAGGGTTAGGGTTAGGGTTATCAGGGTCAGGATTAGAATCGAGAGCATTTAAAGATAGTGTTAGGGTTAGAGTTAGGTTTAGCGTTAGGTTTCGTAGAATTGAGGGTTAGGGATAGGATTAGTGTTATTGTTAGGATTAGGGTTAGAATCAAGCGCATTTTTAGTGTTAGGGTTGATGTTAACGTTAGGGTTTGAGTGCATTTAGGGGTAGTGGAGGAGTTTGGTTAGGATTAGGGTTAGGGTTTGTGTTGCTGGAATCGAGGTTTTGGGTTAGGCTTAGGGGCAGGAGAGCATTTTGGGTCATAATTCAGAGTATTTGGGCTTACGGGTAGTGTTGAAATTGATAATTTAGTTCTAGCGTTAGGATGAAGCACATTTAGGGATAGAGTTATGATTAGAATTCAGTGCATTTAGGGTTAGGGCTAAGGTTAGGGGTAGGGTTAGGGACAGGGTTAAAATCGAGAGCATTTAAGGATAGTGCTAGGGTTAGAGTTAGGTTTAGCGTTCGCTTTCGTAGAATCGAGGGTTAGGCTTAAGGTAAGGCTTAGGGTTAGGGATAGGGTTAGAATCAGGCGCATTTTTAGTGTTGTGCTTTTCGTCAGGCTATGGCTTCGAGTGCATTTAGGGGTAGGGGTAGGAGTAGGGTTAGGATTAGGGTTAGGGTTTGTGTTGGTAGCATCGAGGTTTAGGGTTAGGCTTAGGGTCAGGAATGGCTTTTGGGTTGGAATCCAGTGCATTTAGGCTTAGGGATAGTGTTGAAATTGTCGATTTAGTGTTAGGGTTAGAATCGAGCACATTAGGGTTAGAGTTATGGATAGAATCCACAGCATTTAGGCTTAGGGTTAGGGTTAGTTTTATTAGAGTCAGGATTAGAATCGAGAGCATTTAAGGATAGTGTTAGGGTTAGAGTTAGGTTTAGGGTTAGGTTTCGTAGAATTCAGGGTGAGGGTTAGGGTTAGGGTTAGAATCAAGCGCATTTTTAGTGTTAGGGCTTCGATTAGGGTTAGGGTTAGAGTGCATATAGAGATAGGGATAGGAGTAGGGTTAGGATTTGGGTTAGGGTTTGTGTTGGTAGAATCGAAGTTTAGGGTTAGGCTTAGTGTCAGGATTGCCTTTTGGGTTAGAGTCGAGTGCATTTAGGGTAAGTCTTAGTGTTGAGATTGACGATTTAGAGTTAGTGTTAGAATCGAGCACATTAGGATTAGAGATACGGTTAGAATCCAGGGCTTTTAGGGTTAGGATTAGGGTTAGGGTAAGGGTTGTGTTTAGGGTGAGGGTTAGAATCGAGTACATTTAAGGTTAGTGTTAGGGTTAGAGTTAGGTATAGGGTTAGCTTTCGAAGAATCGAGGATAAGTGTTAGGGTTAGGGTTAGGGTTAGGATTAGGGTTCGAATCAAGCGCATTTTTAGTGTTAGGGTTGGGGTTAGGGTTAGGGTTTGAGTGCATTTAGGGGTAGGGGAGGAGTTGGTTTAGGCTTACGGTTAGAGTTTGTGTTGGTAGCATCGAGGTTTTGGGTTAGGCTTAAGGTCAGGAGAGCATTTTGGGTCATAATTCAGAGCATTTAGGCTTAGGGTTAGTGTTGAAATCGATGATTTAGTTTTAGCGTGAGATTCAAGCACATTTAGGGATAGAGTTATGATTAGAATTCAATGCATTTAGGGTTAGGGTTAGGGTTAGGGTTAGGGTTACGTGTAGAGTAAGGGTTAGAATCGAGAGCATTTAAGGATAGTGCTAGGGCTAGAGTTAGGTTTAGGGTTAGCTTTCGTAGAATCGAGGGTTAGGCTTAGGGTTAGCCTTAGGTTGAGGGTTAGGGTTAGAATCAAGCACAGTTTTAGTGTTAGCGTTAGGGTGCTTCTTAGGGTTAAAGTGCTTTTAGGGCTAGTGGTACGGTTAGGGTTAGGATTAGGGTTAGGGTTTGGGTTGGTAGAATCGAGGTTTAGGTTAAGGCTTAGGGTCAGGATTGCATTTTGAATCAGAATCGAGTGTATTTAGGCTTTGGGTTAGTGTTCAAATTGATGATTTAGTGGTAGGGTTTGAATCGAGTACATTTAGGGTTAGAGTTATAGTGAAAATTCAGTGCATTTAGGGTTAGGGTTAGGGTTAGGGTAAGGGTTAAAATCGAGAGCATTTAAGGATAGGGCTAGGGTTAGAGTTAGGTTTAGCGTTCGCTTTCGTAGAATCGAGGGTTAGGCTTAAGGTAAGGCTTAGGGTTAGGGATAGGGTTAGAATCAGGCGCATTTTTAGTGTTCTGGTTTTCGTCAGGGTATGGCTTACAGTGCATTTAGGGGTAGGGGTAGGGGCAGGAGTAGGTTTAGGATTAGGGTTAAGGTTTGTGTTGGTAGAATCGAGGTTAAGGTTTAGGCTTAGGTCAGGAATTACTTTTGGGTTACAATCCAGTGCACTTAGGCTTAGGGATAGTGTTGAAATTGTCGATTTAGAGTTAGGGTTAGAATCTAGCACATTTAGGGTTAGAGTTTTGGTAAGAATTCGTTAGGGTTAGGGTTAGTGTTAGGGGTAGGGGTGGGCTTAGAGTGCATTTAGGGGTAGGGGTAGGGGTAGGGTTAGGATTAGGGTTAGGGTTTGTGTTGGTGGAATCGAAGTTTAGGGTTAGGCTTAGGGTCAGGATTGCCTTTTGGGTTACAATCGAGAGCATTTAGGGTTAGGGTTAGTGTTGAGATTGACGATTTAGTGTTAGGCTTAGAATCGAGCACATTAGGGTTAAAGTTATGGTTAGAATCCACTGCATTTAGGCTTAGGGTTAGGGTTAGGGTTATCAGGGTCAGGATTAGAATCGAGAGCATTTAAAGATAGTGTTAGGGTTAGAGTTAGGTTTAGCGTTAGGTTTCGTAGAATTGAGGGTTAGGGATAGGATTAGTGTTATTGTTAGGATTAGGGTTAGAATCAAGCGCATTTTTAGTGTTAGGGTTGATGTTAACGTTAGGGTTTGAGTGCATTTAGGGGTAGTGGAGGAGTTTGGTTAGGATTAGGGTTAGGGTTTGTGTTGCTGGAATCGAGGTTTTGGGTTAGGCTTAGGGGCAGGAGAGCATTTTGGGTCATAATTCAGAGTATTTGGGCTTACGGGTAGTGTTGAAATTGATAATTTAGTTCTAGCGTTAGGATGAAGCACATTTAGGGATAGAGTTATGATTAGAATTCAGTGCATTTAGGGTTAGGGCTAAGGTTAGGGGTAGGGTTAGGGACAGGGTTAAAATCGAGAGCATTTAAGGATAGTGCTAGGGTTAGAGTTAGGTTTAGCGTTCGCTTTCGTAGAATCGAGGGTTAGGCTTAAGGTAAGGCTTAGGGTTAGGGATAGGGTTAGAATCAGGCGCATTTTTAGTGTTGTGCTTTTCGTCAGGCTATGGCTTCGAGTGCATTTAGGGGTAGGGGTAGGAGTAGGGTTAGGATTAGGGTTAGGGTTTGTGTTGGTAGCATCGAGGTTTAGGGTTAGGCTTAGGGTCAGGAATGGCTTTTGGGTTAGAATCCAGTGCATTTAGGCTTAGGGATAGTGTTGAAATTGTCGATTTAGTGTTAGGGTTAGAATCGAGCACATTAGGGTTAGAGTTATGGATAGAATCCACAGCATTTAGGCTTAGGGTTAGGGTTAGTTTTATTAGGGTCAGGATTAGAATCGAGAGCATTTAAGGATAGTGTTAGGGTTAGAGTTAGGTTTAGGGTTAGGTTTCGTAGAATTCAGGGTGAGGGTTAGGGTTAGGGTTAGAATCAAGCGCATTTTTAGTGTTAGCGGTTGGGTTAGGGTTAGGGTTAGAGTGCATATAGAGGTAGGGATAGGAGTAGGGTTAGGATTTGGGTTAGGGTTTGTGTTGGTAGAATCGAAGTTTAGGGTTAGGCTTAGTGTCAGGATTGCCTTTTGGGTTAGAGTCGAGTGCATTTAGGGTAAGTCTTAGTGTTGAGATTGACGATTTAGAGTTAGTGTTAGAATCGAGCACATTAGGATTAGAGATACGGTTAGAATCCAGGGCTTTTAGGGTTAGGATTAGGGTTAGGGTAAGGGTTGTGTTTAGGGTGAGGGTTAGAATCGAGTACATTTAAGGTTAGTGTTAGGGTTAGAGTTAGGTATAGGGTTAGCTTTCGAAGAATCGAAGGTAAGTGTTAGGGTTAGGGTTAGGGTTAGGATTAGGGTTCGAATCAAGCGCATTTTTAGTGTTAGGGTTGGGGTTAGGGTTAGGGTTTGAGTGCATTTAGGGGTAGGGGAGGAGTTGGTTTAGGCTTACGGTTAGAGTTTGTGTTGGTAGCATCGAGGTTTTGGGTTAGGCTTAGGGTCAGGAGAGCATTTTGGGTCATAATTCAGAGCATTTAGGCTTAGGGTTAGTGTTGAAATCGATGATTTAGTTTTAGCGTTAGATTCAAGCACATTTAGGCATAGAGTTATGATTAGAATTCAATGCATTTAGGGTTAGGGTTAGGGTTAGGGTTAGGGTTAGGGTTACGTGTAGAGTAAGGGTTAGAATCGAGAGCATTTAAGGATAGTGCTAGGGTTAGTGTTAGGTTTAGGGTTAGCTTTCGTAGAATCGAGGGTTAGGCTTAGGGTTAGCCTTAGGTTGAGGGTTAGGGTTAGAATCAAGCACAGTTTTAGTGTTAGCGTTAAGGTGCTTGTTAGGGTTAAAGTGCTTTTAGGGCTAGTGGTACGGGTAGGGTTAGGATTAGGGTTAGGGTTTGTGTTGGTAGGATCGAGGTTTAGGTTTAGGCTTAGGGTCAGGATTGCATTTTGAATCAGAATCGAGTGTATTTAGGCTTTGGGTTAGTGTTCAAATTGACGATTTAGTGGTAGGGTTTGAATCGAGCACATTTAGGGTTAGAGTTATAGTTAAAATTCAGTGCATTTAGGGTTAGGGTTAGGGTTAGGGTAAGGGTTAAAATCGAGAGCATTTAAGGATAGGGCTAGGGTTAGAGTTAGGTTTAGCGTTCGCTTTCGTAGAATCGAGGGTTAGGCTTAAGGTAAGGCTTAGGGTTAGGGATAGGGTTAGAATCAGGCGCATTTTTAGTGTTGTGGTTTTCGTCAGGGTATGGCTTCGAGTGCATTTAGGGGTAGGGGTAGGAGTAGGGTTAGGATTAGGGTTAGGGTTTGTGTTGGTAGCATCGAGGTTTAGGGTTAGGCTTAGGGTCAGGAATGGCTTTTGGGTTGGAATCCAGTGCATTTAGGCTTAGGGATAGTGTTGAAATTGTCGATTTAGTGTTAGGGTTAGAATCGAGCACATTAGGGTTAGAGTTATGGTTAGAATCCACAGCTTTTAGGCTTAGGGTTAGGGTTAGTTTTATTAGGGTCAGGATTAGAATCGAGAGCATTTAAGGATAGTGTTAGGGTTAGAGTTAGGTTTAGGGTTAGGTTTCGTAGAATTGAGGGTGAGGGTTAGGGTTAGGGTTAGAATCAAGCGCATTTTTAGTGTTAGGGCTTGGATTAGGGTTAGGGTTAGAGTGCATATAGAGGTAGGGATAGGAGTAGGGTTAGGATTTGGGTTAGGGTTTGTGTTGGTAGAATCGAAGTTTAGGGTTAGGCTTAGTGTCAGGATTGCCTTTTGGGTTAGAGTCGAGTGCATTTAGGGTAAGTCTTAGTGTTGAGATTGACGATTTAGAGTTAGTGTTAGAATCGAGCACATTAGGATTAGAGATACGTTTAGAATCCAGGGCTTTTAGGGTTAGGATTAGGGTTAGGGTAAGGGTTGTGTTTAGGGTGAGGGTTAGAATCGAGTACATTTAAGGTTAGTGTTAGGGTTAGAGTTAGGTATAGGGTTAGCTTTCGAAGAATCGAGGGTAAGTGTTAGGGTTAGGGTTAGGGTTAGGATTAGGGTTCGAATCAAGCGCATTTTTAGTGTTAGGGTTGGGGTTAGGGTTAGGGTTTGAGTGCATTTAAGGGTAGGGGAGGAGTTGGTTTAGGCTTACGGTTAGAGTTTGTGTTGATAGCATCGAGGTTTTGGGTTAGGCTTAGGGTCAGGAGAGCATTTTGGGTCATAATTCAGAGCATTTAGGCTTAGGGTTAGTGTTGAAATCGATGATTTAGTTTTAGCGTTAGATTCAAGCACATTTAGGGATAGAGTTATGATTAGAATTCAATGCATTTAGGGTTAGGGTTAGGGTTAGGGTTAGGGTTAGGGTTACGTGTAGAGTAAGGGTTAGAATCGAGAGCATTTAAGGATAGTGCTAGGGTTAGTGTTAGGTTTAGGGTTAGCTTTCGTAGAATCGAGGGTTAGGCTTAGGGTTAGCCTTAGGTTGAGGGTTAGGGTTAGAATCAAGCACAGTTTTAGTGTTAGCGTTAAGGTGCTTGTTAGGGTTAAAGTGCTTTTAGGGCTAGTGGTACGGGTAGGGTTAGGATTAGGGTTAGGGTTTGTGTTGGTAGGATCGAGGTTTAGGTTTAGGCTTAGGGTCAGGATTGCATTTTGAATCAGAATCGAGTGTATTTAGGCTTTGGGTTAGTGTTCAAATTGACGACTTAGTGGTAGGGTTTGAATCGAGCACATTTAGGGTTAGAGTTATAGTTAAAATTCAGTGCATTTAGGGTTAGGGTTAGGGTTAGGGTAAGGGTTAAAATCGAGAGCATTTAAGGATAGTGCTAGGGTTAGAGTTAGGTTTCGCGTTCGCTTTCGTAGAATCGAGGGTTAAGCTTAAGGTTAGGCTTAGGGTTAGGGTTAAGGTTAGAATCAGGCGCATTTTTAGTGTTCTGGTTTTCGTCAGGGTATGGCTTACAGTGCATTTAGGGGTAGGGGTAGGGGCAGGAGTAGGTTTAGGATTAGGGTTAAGGTTTGTGTTGGTAGAATCGAGGTTAAGGTTTAGGCTTAGGTCAGGAATTACTTTTGGGTTACAATCCAGTGCACTTAGGCTTAGGGATAGTGTTGAAATTGTCGATTTAGAGTTAGGGTTAGAATCTAGCACATTTAGGGTTAGAGTTTTGGTAAGAATTCGTTAGGGTTAGGGTTAGTGTTAGGGGTAGGGGTGGGCTTAGAGTGCATTTAGGGGTAGGGGTAGGGGTAGGGTTAGGATTAGGGTTAGGGTTTGTGTTGGTGGAATCGAAGTTTAGGGTTAGGCTTAGGGTCAGGATTGCCTTTTGGGTTACAATCGAGAGCATTTAGGGTTAGGGTTAGTGTTGAGATTGACGATTTAGTGTTAGGCTTAGAATCGAGCACATTAGGGTTAAAGTTATGGTTAGAATCCACTGCATTTAGGCTTAGGGTTAGGGTTAGGGTTATCAGGGTCAGGATTAGAATCGAGAGCATTTAAAGATAGTGTTAGGGTTAGAGTTAGGTTTAGCGTTAGGTTTCGTAGAATTGAGGGTTAGGGATAGGATTAGTGTTATTGTTAGGATTAGGGTTAGAATCAAGCGCATTTTTAGTGTTAGGGTTGATGTTAACGTTAGGGTTTGAGTGCATTTAGGGGTAGTGGAGGAGTTTGGTTAGGATTAGGGTTAGGGTTTGTGTTGCTGGAATCGAGGTTTTGGGTTAGGCTTAGGGGCAGGAGAGCATTTTGGGTCATAATTCAGAGTATTTGGGCTTACGGGTAGTGTTGAAATTGATAATTTAGTTCTAGCGTTAGGATGAAGCACATTTAGGGATAGAGTTATGATTAGAATTCAGTGCATTTAGGGTTAGGGCTAAGGTTAGGGGTAGGGTTAGGGACAGGGTTAAAATCGAGAGCATTTAAGGATAGTGCTAGGGTTAGAGTTAGGTTTAGCGTTCGCTTTCGTAGAATCGAGGGTTAGGCTTAAGGTAAGGCTTAGGGTTAGGGATAGGGTTAGAATCAGGCGCATTTTTAGTGTTGTGCTTTTCGTCAGGCTATGGCTTCGAGTGCATTTAGGGGTAGGGGTAGGAGTAGGGTTAGGATTAGGGTTAGGGTTTGTGTTGGTAGCATCGAGGTTTAGGGTTAGGCTTAGGGTCAGGAATGGCTTTTGGGTTGGAATCCAGTGCATTTAGGCTTAGGGATAGTGTTGAAATTGTCGATTTAGTGTTAGGGTTAGAATCGAGCACATTAGGGTTAGAGTTATGGATAGAATCCACAGCATTTAGGCTTAGGGTTAGGGTTAGTTTTATTAGAGTCAGGATTAGAATCGAGAGCATTTAAGGATAGTGTTAGGGTTAGAGTAAGGTTTAGGGTTAGGTTTCGTAGAATTGACTGTGAGGGTTAGGGTTAGGGTTAGAATCAAGCGCATTTTTAGTGTTAGGGCTTCGATTAGGGTTAGGGTTAGAGTGCATATAGAGATAGGGATAGGAGTAGGGTTAGGATTTGGGTTAGGGTTTGTGTTGGTAGAATCGAAGTTTAGGGTTAGGCTTAGTGTCAGGATTGCCTTTTGGGTTAGAGTCGAGTGCATTTAGGGTAAGTCTTAGTGTTGAGATTGACGATTTAGAGTTAGTGTTAGAATCGAGCACATTAGGATTAGAGATACGGTTAGAATCCAGGGCTTTTAGGGTTAGGATTAGGGTTAGGGTAAGGGTTGTGTTTAGGGTGAGGGTTAGAATCGAGTACATTTAAGGTTAGTGTTAGGGTTAGAGTTAGGTATAGGGTTAGCTTTCGAAGAATCGAGGATAAGTGTTAGGGTTAGGGTTAGGGTTAGGATTAGGGTTCGAATCAAGCGCATTTTTAGTGTTAGGGTTGGGGTTAGGGTTAGGGTTTGAGTGCATTTAGGGGTAGGGGAGGAGTTGGTTTAGGCTTACGGTTAGAGGTTGTGTTGGTAGCATCGAGGTTTTGGGTTAGGCTTAAGGTCAGGAGAGCATTTTGGGTCATAATTCAGAGCATTTAGGCTTAGGGTTAGTGTTGAAATCGATGATTTAGTTTTAGCGTGAGATTCAAGCACATTTAGGGATAGAGTTATGATTAGAATTCAATGCATTTAGGGTTAGGGTTAGGGTTAGGGTTAGGGTTACGTGTAGAGTAAGGGTTAGAATCGAGAGCATTTAAGGATAGTGCTAGGGCTAGAGTTAGGTTTAGGGTTAGCTTTCGTAGAATCGAGGGTTAGGCTTAGGGTTAGCCTTAGGTTGAGGGTTAGGGTTAGAATCAAGCACAGTTTTAGTGTTAGCGTTAGGGTGCTTCTTAGGGTTAAAGTGCTTTTAGGGCTAGTGGTACGGTTAGGGTTAGGATTAGGGTTAGGGTTTGGGTTGGTAGAATCGAGGTTTAGGTTAAGGCTTAGGGTCAGGATTGCATTTTGAATCAGAATCGAGTGTATTTAGGCTTTGGGTTAGTGTTCAAATTGATGATTTAGTGGTAGGGTTTGAATCGAGTACATTTAGGGTTAGAGTTATAGTGAAAATTCAGTGCATTTAGGGTTAGGGTTAGGGTTAGGGTAAGGGTTAAAATCGAGAGCATTTAAGGATAGGGCTAGGGTTAGAGTTAGGTTTAGCGTTCGCTTTCGTAGAATCGAGGGTTAGGCTTAAGGTAAGGCTTAGGGTTAGGGATAGGGTTAGAATCAGGCGCATTTTTAGTGTTGTGCTTTTCGTCAGGCTATGGCTTCGAGTGCATTTAGGGGTAGGGGTAGGAGTAGGGTTAGGATTAGGGTTAGGGTTTGTGTTGGTAGCATCGAGGTTTAGGGTTAGGCTTAGGGTCAGGAATGGCTTTTGGGTTGGAATCCAGTGCATTTAGGCTTAGGGATATTGTTGAAATTGTCGATTTAGTGTTAGGGTTAGAATCGAGCACATTAGGGTTAGAGTTATGGTTAGAATCCACAGCTTTTAGGCTTAGGGTTAGGGTTAGTTTTATTAGGGTCAGGATTAGAATCGAGAGCATTTAAGGATAGTGTTAGGGTTAGAGTTAGGTTTAGGGTTAGGTTTCGTAGAATTGAGGGTGAGGGTTAGGGTTAGGGTTAGAATCAAGCGCATTTTTAGTGTTAGGGCTTGGATTAGGGTTAGGGTTAGAGTGCATATAGAGGTAGGGATAGGAGTAGGGTTAGGATTTGGGTTAGGGTTTGTGTTGGTAGAATCGAAGTTTAGGGTTAGGCTTAGTGTCAGGATTGCCTTTTGGGTTAGAGTCGAGTGCATTTAGGGTAAGTCTTAGTGTTGAGATTGACGATTTAGAGTTAGTGTTAGAATCGAGCACATTAGGATTAGAGATACGGTTAGAATCCAGGGCTTTTAGGGTTAGGATTAGGGTTAGGGTAAGGGTTGTGTTTAGGGTGAGGGTTAGAATCGAGTACATTTAAGGTTAGTGTTAGGGTTAGAGTTAGGTATAGGGTTAGCTTTCGAAGAATCGAGGGTAAGTGTTAGGGTTAGGGTTAGGGTTAGGATTAGGGTTCGAATCAAGCGCATTTTTAGTGTTAGGGTTGGGGTTAGGGTTAGGGTTTGAGTGCATTTAGGGGTAGGGGAGGAGTTGGTTTAGGCTTACGGTTAGAGTTTGTGTTGATAGCATCGAGGTTTTGGGTTAGGCTTAGGGTCAGGAGAGCATTTTGGGTCATAATTCAGAGCATTTAGGCTTAGGGTTAGTGTTGAAATCGATGATTTAGTTTTAGCGTTAGATTCAAGCACATTTAGGGATAGAGTTATGATTAGAATTCAATGCATTTAGGGTTAGGGTTAGGGTTAGGGTTAGGGTTAGGGTTACGTGTAGAGTAAGGGTTAGAATCGAGAGCATTTAAGGATAGTGCTAGGGTTAGTGTTAGGTTTAGGGTTAGCTTTCGTAGAATCGAGGGTTAGGCTTAGGGTTAGCCTTAGGTTGAGGGTTAGGGTTAGAATCAAGCACAGTTTTAGTGTTAGCGTTAAGGTGCTTGTTAGGGTTAAAGTGCTTTTAGGGCTAGTGGTACGGGTAGGGTTAGGATTAGGGTTAGGGTTTGTGTTGGTAGGATCGAGGTTTAGGTTTAGGCTTAGGGTCAGGATTGCATTTTGAATCAGAATCGAGTGTATTTAGGCTTTGGGTTAGTGTTCAAATTGACGATTTAGTGGTAGGGTTTGAATCGAGCACATTTAGGGTTAGAGTTATAGTTAAAATTCAGTGCATTTAGGGTTAGGGTTAGGGTTAGGGTAAGGGTTAAAATCGAGAGCATTTAAGGATAGTGCTAGGGTTAGAGTTAGGTTTCGCGTTCGCTTTCGTAGAATCGAGGGTTAAGCTTAAGGTTAGGCTTAGGGTTAGGGTTAAGGTTAGAATCAGGCGCATTTTTAGTGTTCTGGTTTTCGTCAGGGTATGGCTTACAGTGCATTTAGGGGTAGGGGTAGGGGCAGGAGTAGGTTTAGGATTAGGGTTAAGGTTTGTGTTGGTAGAATCGAGGTTAAGGTTTAGGCTTAGGTCAGGAATTACTTTTGGGTTACAATCCAGTGCACTTAGGCTTAGGGATAGTGTTGAAATTGTCGATTTAGAGTTAGGGTTAGAATCTAGCACATTTAGGGTTAGAGTTTTGGTAAGAATTCGTTAGGGTTAGGGTTAGTGTTAGGGGTAGGGGTGGGCTTAGAGTGCATTTAGGGGTAGGGGTAGGGGTAGGGTTAGGATTAGGGTTAGGGTTTGTGTTGGTGGAATCGAAGTTTAGGGTTAGGCTTAGGGTCAGGATTGCCTTTTGGGTTACAATCGAGAGCATTTAGGGTTAGGGTTAGTGTTGAGATTGACGATTTAGTGTTAGGCTTAGAATCGAGCACATTAGGGTTAAAGTTATGGTTAGAATCCACTGCATTTAGGCTTAGGGTTAGGGTTAGGGTTATCAGGGTCAGGATTAGAATCGAGAGCATTTAAAGATAGTGTTAGGGTTAGAGTTAGGTTTAGCGTTAGGTTTCGTAGAATTGAGGGTTAGGGATAGGATTAGTGTTATTGTTAGGATTAGGGTTAGAATCAAGCGCATTTTTAGTGTTAGGGTTGATGTTAACGTTAGGGTTTGAGTGCATTTAGGGGTAGTGGAGGAGTTTGGTTAGGATTAGGGTTAGGGTTTGTGTTGCTGGAATCGAGGTTTTGGGTTAGGCTTAGGGGCAGGAGAGCATTTTGGGTCATAATTCAGAGTATTTGGGCTTACGGGTAGTGTTGAAATTGATAATTTAGTTCTAGCGTTAGGATGAAGCACATTTAGGGATAGAGTTATGATTAGAATTCAGTGCATTTAGGGTTAGGGCTAAGGTTAGGGGTAGGGTTAGGGACAGGGTTAAAATCGAGAGCATTTAAGGATAGTGCTAGGGTTAGAGTTAGGTTTAGCGTTCGCTTTCGTAGAATCGAGGGTTAGGCTTAAGGTAAGGCTTAGGGTTAGGGATAGGGTTAGAATCAGGCGCATTTTTAGTGTTGTGCTTTTCGTCAGGCTATGGCTTCGAGTGCATTTAGGGGTAGGGGTAGGAGTAGGGTTAGGATTAGGGTTAGGGTTTGTGTTGGTAGCATCGAGGTTTAGGGTTAGGCTTAGGGTCAGGAATGGCTTTTGGGTTGGAATCCAGTGCATTTAGGCTTAGGGATAGTGTTGAAATTGTCGATTTAGTGTTAGGGTTAGAATCGAGCACATTAGGGTTAGAGTTATGGATAGAATCCACAGCATTTAGGCTTAGGGTTAGGGTTAGTTTTATTAGGGTCAGGATTAGAATCGAGAGCATTTAAGGATAGTGTTAGGGTTAGAGTTAGGTTTAGGGTTAGGTTTCGTAGAATTCAGGGTGAGGGTTAGGGTTAGGGTTAGAATCAAGCGCATTTTTAGTGTTAGGGCTTCGATTAGGGTTAGGGTTAGAGTGCATATAGAGGTAGGGATAGGAGTAGGGTTAGGATTTGGGTTAGGGTTTGTGTTGGTAGAATCGAAGTTTAGGGTTAGGCTTAGTGTCAGGATTGCCTTTTGGGTTAGAGTCGAGTGCATTTAGGGTAAGTCTTAGTGTTGAGATTGACGATTTAGAGTTAGTGTTAGAATCGAGCACATTAGGATTAGAGATACGGTTAGAATCCAGGGCTTTTAGGGTTAGGATTAGGGTTAGGGTAAGGGTTGTGTTTAGGGTGAGGGTTAGAATCGAGTACATTTAAGGTTAGTGTTAGGGTTAGAGTTAGGTATAGGGTTAGCTTTCGAAGAATCGAGGGTAAGTGTTAGGGTTAGGGTTAGGGTTAGGATTAGGGTTCGAATCAAGCGCATTTTTAGTGTTAGGGTTGGGGTTAGGGTTAGGGTTTGAGTGCATTTAGGGGTAGGGGAGGAGTTGGTTTAGGCTTACGGTTAGAGTTTGTGTTGGTAGCATCGAGGTTTTGGGTTAGGCTTAGGGTCAGGAGAGCATTTTGGGTCATAATTCAGAGCATTTAGGCTTAGGGTTAGTGTTGAAATCGATGATTTAGTTTTAGCGTTAGATTCAAGCACATTTAGGCATAGAGTTATGATTAGAATTCAATGCATTTAGGGTTAGGGTTAGGGTTAGGGTTAGGGTTAGGGTTACGTGTAGAGTAAGGGTTAGAATCGAGAGCATTTAAGGATAGTGCTAGGGTTAGTGTTAGGTTTAGGGTTAGCTTTCGTAGAATCGAGGGTTAGGCTTAGGGTTAGCCTTAGGTTGAGGGTTAGGGTTAGAATCAAGCACAGTTTTAGTGTTAGCGTTAAGGTGCTTGTTAGGGTTAAAGTGCTTTTAGGGCTAGTGGTACGGGTAGGGTTAGGATTAGGGTTAGGGTTTGTGTTGGTAGGATCGAGGTTTAGGTTTAGGCTTAGGGTCAGGATTGCATTTTGAATCAGAATCGAGTGTATTTAGGCTTTGGGTTAGTGTTCAAATTGACGATTTAGTGGTAGGGTTTGAATCGAGCACATTTAGGGTTAGAGTTATAGTTAAAATTCAGTGCATTTAGGGTTAGGGTTAGGGTTAGGGTAAGGGTTAAAATCGAGAGCATTTAAGGATAGTGCTAGGGTTAGAGTTAGGTTTCGCGTTCGCTTTCGTAGAATCGAGGGTTAAGCTTAAGGTTAGGCTTAGGGTTAGGGTTAAGGTTAGAATCAGGCGCATTTTTAGTGTTCTGGTTTTCGTCAGGGTATGGCTTACAGTGCATTTAGGGGTAGGGGTAGGGGCAGGAGTAGGTTTAGGATTAGGGTTAAGGTTTGTGTTGGTAGAATCGAGGTTAAGGTTTAGGCTTAGGTCAGGAATTACTTTTGGGTTACAATCCAGTGCACTTAGGCTTAGGGATAGTGTTGAAATTGTCGATTTAGAGTTAGGGTTAGAATCTAGCACATTTAGGGTTAGAGTTTTGGTAAGAATTCGTTAGGGTTAGGGTTAGTGTTAGGGGTAGGGGTGGGCTTAGAGTGCATTTAGGGGTAGGGGTAGGGGTAGGGTTAGGATTAGGGTTAGGGTTTGTGTTGGTGGAATCGAAGTTTAGGGTTAGGCTTAGGGTCAGGATTGCCTTTTGGGTTACAATCGAGAGCATTTAGGGTTAGGGTTAGTGTTGAGATTGACGATTTAGTGTTAGGCTTAGAATCGAGCACATTAGGGTTAAAGTTATGGTTAGAATCCACTGCATTTAGGCTTAGGGTTAGGGTTAGGGTTATCAGGGTCAGGATTAGAATCGAGAGCATTTAAAGATAGTGTTAGGGTTAGAGTTAGGTTTAGCGTTAGGTTTCGTAGAATTGAGGGTTAGGGATAGGATTAGTGTTATTGTTAGGATTAGGGTTAGAATCAAGCGCATTTTTAGTGTTAGGGTTGATGTTAACGTTAGGGTTTGAGTGCATTTAGGGGTAGTGGAGGAGTTTGGTTAGGATTAGGGTTAGGGTTTGTGTTGCTGGAATCGAGGTTTTGGGTTAGGCTTAGGGGCAGGAGAGCATTTTGGGTCATAATTCAGAGTATTTGGGCTTACGGGTAGTGTTGAAATTGATAATTTAGTTCTAGCGTTAGGATGAAGCACATTTAGGGATAGAGTTATGATTAGAATTCAGTGCATTTAGGGTTAGGGCTAAGGTTAGGGGTAGGGTTAGGGACAGGGTTAAAATCGAGAGCATTTAAGGATAGTGCTAGGGTTAGAGTTAGGTTTAGCGTTCGCTTTCGTAGAATCGAGGGTTAGGCTTAAGGTAAGGCTTAGGGTTAGGGATAGGGTTAGAATCAGGCGCATTTTTAGTGTTGTGCTTTTCGTCAGGCTATGGCTTCGAGTGCATTTAGGGGTAGGGGTAGGAGTAGGGTTAGGATTAGGGTTAGGGTTTGTGTTGGTAGCATCGAGGTTTAGGGTTAGGCTTAGGGTCAGGAATGGCTTTTGGGTTGGAATCCAGTGCATTTAGGCTTAGGGATAGTGTTGAAATTGTCGATTTAGTGTTAGGGTTAGAATCGAGCACATTAGGGTTAGAGTTATGGATAGAATCCACAGCATTTAGGCTTAGGGTTAGGGTTAGTTTTATTAGGGTCAGGATTAGAATCGAGAGCATTTAAGGATAGTGTTAGGGTTAGAGTTAGGTTTAGGGTTAGGTTTCGTAGAATTGAGGGTGAGGGTTAGGGTTAGGGTTAGAATCAAGCGCATTTTTAGTGTTAGGGCTTCGATTAGGGTTAGGGTTAGAGTGCATATAGAGATAGGGATAGGAGTAGGGTTAGGATTTGGGTTAGGGTTTGTGTTGGTAGAATCGAAGTTTAGGGTTAGGCTTAGTGTCAGGATTGCCTTTTGGGTTAGAGTCGAGTGCATTTAGGGTAAGTCTTAGTGTTGAGATTGACGATTTAGAGTTAGTGTTAGAATCGAGCACATTAGGATTAGAGATACGGTTAGAATCCAGGGCTTTTAGGGTTAGGATTAGGGTTAGGGTAAGGGTTGTGTTTAGGGTGAGGGTTAGAAT
The DNA here is from genome assembly GCF_028372415.1 of Notamacropus eugenii. Taxonomy (NCBI): domain Eukaryota; kingdom Metazoa; phylum Chordata; class Mammalia; order Diprotodontia; family Macropodidae; genus Notamacropus; species Notamacropus eugenii. Next base: position 78,554 of record NW_027325141.1, read on the forward strand.
CGAGTACATTTAAGGTTAGTGTTAGGGTTAGAGTTAGGTATAGGGTTAGCTTTCGAAGAATCGAGGGTAAGTGTTAGGGTTAGGGTTAGGGTTAGGATTAGGGTTCGAATCAAGCGCATTTTTAGTGTTAGGGTTGGGGTTAGGGTTAGGGTTTGAGTGCATTTAGGGGTAGGGGAGGAGTTGGTTTAGGCTTACGGTTAGAGTTTGTGTTGGTAGCATCGAGGTTTTGGGTTAGGCTTAGGGTCAGGAGAGCATTTTGGGTCATAATTCAGAGCATTTAGGCTTAGGGTTAGTGTTGAAATCGATGATTTAGTTTTAGCGTTAGATTCAAGCACATTTAGGGATAGAGTTATGATTAGAATTCAATGCATTTAGGGTTAGGGTTAGAGTTAGGGTTAGGGTTAGGGTTACGTGTAGAGTAAGGGTTAGAATCGAGAGCATTTAAGGATAGTGCTAGGGTTAGTGTTAGGTTTAGGGTTAGCTTTCGTAGAATCGAGGGTTAGGCTTAGGGTTAGCCTTAGGTTGAGGGTTAGGGTTAGAATCAAGCACAGTTTTAGTGTTAGCGTTAAGGTGCTTGTTAGGGTTAAAGTGCTTTTAGGGCTAGTGGTACGGGTAGGGTTAGGATTAGGGTTAGGGTTTGTGTTGGTAGGATCGAGGTTTAGGTTTAGGCTTAGGGTCAGGATTGCATTTTGAATCAGAATCGAGTGTATTTAGGCTTTGGGTTAGTGTTCAAATTGACGATTTAGTGGTAGGGTTTGAATCGAGCACATTTAGGGTTAGAGTTATAGTTAAAATTCAGTGCATTTAGGGTTAGGGTTAGGGTTAGGGTAAGGGTTAAAATCGAGAGCATTTAAGGATAGTGCTAGGGTTAGAGTTAGGTTTCGCGTTCGCTTTCGTAGAATCGAGGGTTAAGCTTAAGGTTAGGCTTAGGGTTAGGGTTAAGGTTAGAATCAGGCGCATTTTTAGTGTTCTGGTTTTCGTCAGGGTATGGCTTACAGTGCATTTAGGGGTAGGGGTAGGGGCAGGAGTAGGTTTAGGATTAGGGTTAAGGTTTGTGTTGGTAGAATCGAGGTTAAGGTTTAGGCTTAGGTCAGGAATTACTTTTGGGTTACAATCCAGTGCACTTAGGCTTAGGGATAGTGTTGAAATTGTCGATTTAGAGTTAGGGTTAGAATCTAGCACATTTAGGGTTAGAGTTTTGGTAAGAATTCGTTAGGGTTAGGGTTAGTGTTAGGGGTAGGGGTGGGCTTAGAGTGCATTTAGGGGTAGGGGTAGGGGTAGGGTTAGGATTAGGGTTAGGGTTTGTGTTGGTGGAATCGAAGTTTAGGGTTAGGCTTAGGGTCAGGATTGCCTTTTGGGTTACAATCGAGAGCATTTAGGGTTAGGGTTAGTGTTGAGATTGACGATTTAGTGTTAGGCTTAGAATCGAGCACATTAGGGTTAAAGTTATGGTTAGAATCCACTGCATTTAGGCTTAGGGTTAGGGTTAGGGTTATCAGGGTCAGGATTAGAATCGAGAGCATTTAAAGATAGTGGTAGGGTTAGAGTTAGGTTTAGCGTTAGGTTTCGTAGAATTGAGGGTTAGGGATAGGATTAGTGTTATTGTTAGGATTAGGGTTAGAATCAAGCGCATTTTTAGTGTTAGGGTTGATGTTAACGTTAGGGTTTGAGTGCATTTAGGGGTAGTGGAGGAGTTTGGTTAGGATTAGGGTTAGGGTTTGTGTTGCTGGAATCGAGGTTTTGGGTTAGGCTTAGGGGCAGGAGAGCATTTTGGGTCATAATTCAGAGTATTTGGGCTTACGGGTAGTGTTGAAATTGATAATTTAGTTCTAGCGTTAGGATGAAGCACATTTAGGGATAGAGTTATGATTAGAATTCAGTGCATTTAGGGTTAGGGCTAAGGTTAGGGGTAGGGTTAGGGACAGGGTTAAAATCGAGAGCATTTAAGGATAGTGCTAGGGTTAGAGTTAGGTTTATCGTTCGCTTTCGTAGAATCGAGGGTTAGGCTTAAGGTAAGGCTTAGGGTTAGGGATAGGGTTAGAATCAGGCGCATTTTTAGTGTTGTGCTTTTCGTCAGGCTATGGCTTCGAGTGCATTTAGGGGTAGGGGTAGGAGTAGGGTTAGGATTAGGGTTAGGGTTTGTGTTGGTAGCATCGAGGTTTAGGGTTAGGCTTAGGGTCAGGAATGGCTTTTGGGTTGGAATCCAGTGCATTTAGGCTTAGGGATAGTGTTGAAATTGTCGATTTAGTGTTAGGGTTAGAATCGAGCACATTAGGGTTAGAGTTATGGATAGAATCCACAGCATTTAGGCTTAGGGTTAGGGTTAGTTTTATTAGGGTCAGGATTAGAATCGAGAGCATTTAAGGATAGTGTTAGGGTTAGAGTTAGGTTTAGGGTTAGGTTTCGTAGAATTGAGGGTGAGGGTTAGGGTTAGGGTTAGAATCAAGCGCATTTTTAGTGTTAGGGCTTCGATTAGGGTTAGGGTTAGAGTGCATATAGAGATAGGGATAGGAGTAGGGTTAGGATTTGGGTTAGGGTTTGTGTTGGTAGAATCGAAGTTTAGGGTTAGGCTTAGTGTCAGGATTGCCTTTTGGGTTAGAGTCGAGTGCATTTAGGGTAAGTCTTAGTGTTGAGATTGACGATTTAGAGTTAGTGTTAGAATCGAGCACATTAGGATTAGAGATACGGTTAGAATCCAGGGCTTTTAGGGTTAGGATTAGGGTTAGGGTAAGGGTTGTGTTTAGGGTGAGGGTTAGAATCGAGTACATTTAAGGTTAGTGTTAGGGTTAGAGTTAGGTATAGGGTTAGCTTTCGAAGAATCGAGGGTAAGTGTTAGGGTTAGGGTTAGGGTTAGGATTAGGGTTCGAATCAAGCGCATTTTTAGTGTTAGGGTTGGGGTTAGGGTTAGGGTTTGAGTGCATTTAGGGGTAGGGGAGGAGTTGGTTTAGGCTTACGGTTAGAGTTTGTGTTGGTAGCATCGAGGTTTTGGGTTAGGCTTAGGGTCAGGAGAGCATTTTGGGTCATAATTCAGAGCATTTAGGCTTAGGGTTAGTGTTGAAATCGATGATTTAGTTTTAGCGTTAGATTCAAGCACATTTAGGGATAGAGTTATGATTAGAATTCAATGCATTTAGGGTTAGGGTTAGAGTTAGGGTTAGGGTTAGGGTTACGTGTAGAGTAAGGGTTAGAATCGAGAGCATTTAAGGATAGTGCTAGGGTTAGTGTTAGGTTTAGGGTTAGCTTTCGTAGAATCGAGGGTTAGGCTTAGGGTTAGCCTTAGGTTGAGGGTTAGGGTTAGAATCAAGCACAGTTTTAGTGTTAGCGTTAAGGTGCTTGTTAGGGTTAAAGTGCTTTTAGGGCTAGTGGTACGGGTAGGGTTAGGATTAGGGTTAGGGTTTGTGTTGGTAGGATCGAGGTTTAGGTTTAGGCTTAGGGTCAGGATTGCATTTTGAATCAGAATCGAGTGTATTTAGGCTTTGGGTTAGTGTTCAAATTGACGATTTAGTGGTAGGGTTTGAATCGAGCACATTTAGGGTTAGAGTTATAGTTAAAATTCAGTGCATTTAGGGTTAGGGTTAGGGTTAGGGTAAGGGTTAAAATCGAGAGCATTTAAGGATAGTGCTAGGGTTAGAGTTAGGTTTCGCGTTCGCTTTCGTAGAATCGAGGGTTAAGCTTAAGGTTAGGCTTAGGGTTAGGGTTAAGGTTAGAATCAGGCGCATTTTTAGTGTTCTGGTTTTCGTCAGGGTATGGCTTACAGTGCATTTAGGGGTAGGGGTAGGGGCAGGAGTAGGTTTAGGATTAGGGTTAAGGTTTGTGTTGGTAGAATCGAGGTTAAGGTTTAGGCTTAGGTCAGGAATTACTTTTGGGTTACAATCCAGTGCACTTAGGCTTAGGGATAGTGTTGAAATTGTCGATTTAGAGTTAGGGTTAGAATCTAGCACATTTAGGGTTAGAGTTTTGGTAAGAATTCGTTAGGGTTAGGGTTAGTGTTAGGGGTAGGGGTGGGCTTAGAGTGCATTTAGGGGTAGGGGTAGGGGTAGGGTTAGGATTAGGGTTAGGGTTTGTGTTGGTGGAATCGAAGTTTAGGGTTAGGCTTAGGGTCAGGATTGCCTTTTGGGTTACAATCGAGAGCATTTAGGGTTAGGGTTAGTGTTGAGATTGACGATTTAGTGTTAGGCTTAGAATCGAGCACATTAGGGTTAAAGTTATGGTTAGAATCCACTGCATTTAGGCTTAGGGTTAGGGTTAGGGTTATCAGGGTCAGGATTAGAATCGAGAGCATTTAAAGATAGTGGTAGGGTTAGAGTTAGGTTTAGCGTTAGGTTTCGTAGAATTGAGGGTTAGGGATAGGATTAGTGTTATTGTTAGGATTAGGGTTAGAATCAAGCGCATTTTTAGTGTTAGGGTTGATGTTAACGTTAGGGTTTGAGTGCATTTAGGGGTAGTGGAGGAGTTTGGTTAGGATTAGGGTTAGGGTTTGTGTTGCTGGAATCGAGGTTTTGGGTTAGGCTTAGGGGCAGGAGAGCATTTTGGGTCATAATTCAGAGTATTTGGGCTTACGGGTAGTGTTGAAATTGATAATTTAGTTCTAGCGTTAGGATGAAGCACATTTAGGGATAGAGTTATGATTAGAATTCAGTGCATTTAGGGTTAGGGCTAAGGTTAGGGGTAGGGTTAGGGACAGGGTTAAAATCGAGAGCATTTAAGGATAGTGCTAGGGTTAGAGTTAGGTTTAGCGTTCGCTTTCGTAGAATCGAGGGTTAGGCTTAAGGTAAGGCTTAGGGTTAGGGATAGGGTTAGAATCAGGCGCATTTTTAGTGTTGTGCTTTTCGTCAGGCTATGGCTTCGAGTGCATTTAGGGGTAGGGGTAGGAGTAGGGTTAGGATTAGGGTTAGGGTTTGTGTTGGTAGCATCGAGGTTTAGGGTTAGGCTTAGGGTCAGGAATGGCTTTTGGGTTGGAATCCAGTGCATTTAGGCTTAGGGATAGTGTTGAAATTGTCGATTTAGTGTTAGGGTTAGAATCGAGCACATTAGGGTTAGAGTTATGGATAGAATCCACAGCATTTAGGCTTAGGGTTAGGGTTAGTTTTATTAGGGTCAGGATTAGAATCGAGAGCATTTAAGGATAGTGTTAGGGTTAGAGTTAGGTTTAGGGTTAGGTTTCGTAGAATTGAGGGTGAGGGTTAGGGTTAGGGTTAGAATCAAGCGCATTTTAGTGTTAGGGCTTCGATTAGGGTTAGGGTTAGAGTGCATATAGAGATAGGGATAGGAGTAGGGTTAGGATTTGGGTTAGGGTTTGTGTTGGTAGAATCGAAGTTTAGGGTTAGGCTTAGTGTCAGGATTGCCTTTTGGGTTAGAGTCGAGTGCATTTAGGGTAAGTCTTAGTGTTGAGATTGACGATTTAGAGTTAGTGTTAGAATCGAGCACATTAGGATTAGAGATACGGTTAGAATCCAGGGCTTTTAGGGTTAGGATTAGGGTTAGGGTAAGGGTTGTGTTTAGGGTGAGGGTTAGAATCGAGTACATTTAAGGTTAGTGTTAGGGTTAGAGTTAGGTATAGGGTTAGCTTTCGAAGAATCGAGGGTAAGTGTTAGGGTTAGGGTTAGGGTTAGGATTAGGGTTCGAATCAAGCGCATTTTTAGTGTTAGGGTTGGGGTTAGGGTTAGGGTTTGAGTGCATTTAGGGGTAGGGGAGGAGTTGGTTTAGGCTTACGGTTAGAGTTTGTGTTGGTAGCATCGAGGTTTTGGGTTAGGCTTAGGGTCAGGAGAGCATTTTGGGTCATAATTCAGAGCATTTAGGCTTAGGGTTAGTGTTGAAATCGATGATTTAGTTTTAGCGTTAGATTCAAGCACATTTAGGGATAGAGTTATGATTAGAATTCAATGCATTTAGGGTTAGGGTTAGGGTTAGGGGTTAGGGTTAGGGTTACGTGTAGAGTAAGGGTTAGAATCGAGAGCATTTAAGGATAGTGCTAGGGTTAGTGTTAGGTTTAGGGTTAGCTTTCGTAGAATCGAGGGTTAGGCTTAGGGTTAGCCTTAGGTTGAGGGTTAGGGTTAGAATCAAGCACAGTTTTAGTGTTAGCGTTAAGGTGCTTGTTAGGGTTAAAGTGCTTTTAGGGCTAGTGGTAGGGGTAGGGTTAGGATTAGGGTTAGGGTTTGTGTTGGTAGGATCGAGGTTTAGGTTTAGGCTTAGGGTCAGGATTGCATTTTGAATCAGAATCGAGTGTATTTAGGCTTTGGGTTAGTGTTCAAATTGACGATTTAGTGGTAGGGTTTGAATCGAGCACATTTAGGGTTAGAGTTATAGTTAAAATTCAGTGCATTTAGGGTTAGGGTTAGGGTTAGGGTAAGGGTTAAAATCGAGAGCTTAAGGATAGTGCTAGGGTTAGAGTTAGGTTCGCGTTCGCTTTCGTAGAATCGAGGGTTAAGCTTAAGGTTAGGCTTAGGGTTAGGGTTAAGGTTAGAATCAGGCGCATTTTAGTGTTCTGGTTTTCGTCAGGGTATGGCTTACAGTGCATTTAGGGGTAGGGGTAGGGGCAGGAGTAGGTTTAGGATTAGGGTTAAGGTTTGTGTTGTAGAATCGAGGTTAAGGTTAGGCTTAGGTCAGGAATTACTTTTGGGTTACAATCCAGTGCACTTAGGCTTAGGGATAGTGTTGAAATTGTCGATTTAGAGTTAGGGTTAGAATCTAGCACATTTAGGGTTAGAGTTTTGGTAAGAATTCGTTAGGGTTAGGGTTAGTGTTAGGGGTAGGGGTGGGCTTAGAGTGCATTTAGGGGTAGGGGTAGGGGTAGGGTTAGGATTAGGGTTAGGGTTTGTGTTGGTGGAATCGAAGTTTAGGGTTAGGCTTAGGGTCAGGATTGCCTTTTGGGTTACAATCGAGAGCATTTAGGGTTAGGGTTAGTGTTGAGATTGACGATTTAGTGTTAGGCTTAGAATCGAGCACATTAGGGTTAAAGTTATGGTTAGAATCCACTGCATTTAGCTTAGGGTTAGGGTTAGGGTTATCAGGGTCAGGATTAGAATCGAGAGCATTTAAAGATAGTGTTAGGGTTAGAGTTAGGTTAGCGTTAGGTTTCGTAGAATTGAGGGTTAGGGATAGGATTAGTGTTATTGTTAGGATTAGGGTTAGAATCAAGCGCATTTTTAGTGTTAGGGTTGATGTTAAGGTTAGGGTTTGAGTGCATTTAGGGGTAGTGGACGAGTTGGGTTAGGATTAGGGTTAGGGTTTGTGTTGCTGGAATCGAGGTTTTGGGTTAGGCTTAGGGGCAGGAGAGCATTTTGGGTCATAATTCAGAGTATTTGGGCTTACGGGTAGTGTTGAAATTGATAATTTAGTTCTAGCGTTAGGATGAAGCACATTTAGGGATAGAGTTATGATTAGAATTCAGTGCATTTAGGGTTAGGGCTAAGGTTAGGGGTAGGGTTAGGGACAGGGTTAAAATCGAGAGCATTTAAGGATAGTGCTAGGGTTAGAGTTAGGTTTAGCGTTCGCTTTCGTAGAATCGAGGGTTAGGCTTAAGGTAAGGCTTAGGGTTAGGGATAGGGTTAGAATCAGGCGCATTTTTAGTGTTGTGCTTTTCGTCAGGCTATGGCTTCGAGTGCATTTAGGGTAGGGGTAGGAGTAGGGTTAGGATTAGGGTTAGGGTTTGTGTTGGTAGCATCGAGGTTTAGGGTTAGGCTTAGGGTCAGGAATGGCTTTTGGGTTGGAATCCAGTGCATTTAGGCTTAGGGATAGTGTTGAAATTGTCGATTTAGTGTTAGGGTTAGAATCGAGCACATTAGGGTTAGAGTTATGGATAGAATCCACAGCATTTAGGCTTAGGGTTAGGGTTAGTTTTATTAGGGTCAGGATTAGAATCGAGAGCATTTAAGGATAGTGTTAGGGTTAGAGTTAGGTTTAGGGTTAGGTTTCGTAGAATTGAGGGTGAGGGTTAGGGTTAGGGTTAGAATCAAGCGCATTTTTAGTGTTAGGGCTTCGATTAGGGTTAGGGTTAGAGTGCATATAGAGATAGGGATAGGAGTAGGGTTAGGATTTGGGTTAGGGTTTGTGTTGGTAGAATCGAAGTTTAGGGTTAGGCTTAGTGTCAGGATTGCCTTTGGGTTAGAGTCGAGTGCATTTAGGGTAAGTCTTAGTGTTGAGATTGACGATTTAGAGTTAGTGTTAGAATCGAGCACATTAGGATTAGAGATACGGTTAGAATCCAGGGCTTTTAGGGTTAGGATTAGGGTTAGGGTAAGGGTTGTGTTTAGGGGTGAGGGTTAGAATCGAGTACATTTAAGGTTCAGTGTTAGGGTTAGAGTTAGGTATAGGGTTAGCTTTCGAAGAATCGAGGGTAAGTGTTAGGGTTAGGGTTAGGGTTAGGATTAGGGTTCGAATCAAGCGCATTTTTAGTGTTAGGGTTGGGGTTAGGGTTAGGGTTTGAGTGCATTTAGGGGTAGGGGAGGAGTTGGTTTAGGCTTACGGTTAGAGTTTGTGTTGGTAGCATCGAGGTTTTGGGTTAGGCTTAGGGTCAGGAGAGCATTTTGGGTCATAATTCAGAGCATTTAGGCTTAGGGTTAGTGTTGAAATCGATGATTTAGTTTTAGCGTTAGATTCAAGCACATTTAGGGATAGAGTTATGATTAGAATTCAATGCATTTAGGGTTAGGGTTAGGGTTAGGGTTAGGGTTAGGGTTACGTGTAGAGTAAGGGTTAGAATCGAGAGCATTTAAGGATAGTGCTAGGGTTAGTGTTAGGTTTAGGGTTAGCTTTCGTAGAATCGAGGGTTAGGCTTAGGGTTAGCCTTAGGTTGAGGGTTAGGGTTAGAATCAAGCACAGTTTTAGTGTTAGCGTTAAGGTGCTTGTTAGGGTTAAAGTGCTTTTAGGGCTAGTGGTACGGGTAGGGTTAGGATTAGGGTTAGGGTTTGTGTTGGTAGGATCGAGGTTTAGGTTTAGGCTTAGGGTCAGGATTGCATTTTGAATCAGAATCGAGTGTATTTAGGCTTTGGGTTAGTGTTCAAATTGACGATTTAGTGGTAGGGTTTGAATCGAGCACATTTAGGGTTAGAGTTATAGTTAAAATTCAGTGCATTTAGGGTTAGGGTTAGGGTTAGGGTAAGGGTTAAAATCGAGAGCATTTAAGGATAGTGCTAGGGTTAGAGTTAGGTTTCGCGTTCGCTTTCGTAGAATCGAGGGTTAAGCTTAAGGTTAGGCTTAGGGTTAGGGTTAAGGTTAGAATCAGGCGCATTTTTAGTGTTCTGGTTTTCGTCAGGGTATGGCTTACAGTGCATTTAGGGGTAGGGGTAGGGGCAGGAGTAGGTTTAGGATTAGGGTTAAGGTTTGTGTTGGTAGAATCGAGGTTAAGGTTTAGGCTTAGGTCAGGAATTACTTTTGGGTTACAATCCAGTGCACTTAGGCTTAGGGATAGTGTTGAAATTGTCGATTTAGAGTTAGGGTTAGAATCTAGCACATTTAGGGTTAGAGTTTTGGTAAGAATTCGTTAGGGTTAGGGTTAGTGTTAGGGGTAGGGGTGGGCTTAGAGTGCATTTAGGGGTAGGGGTAGGGGTAGGGTTAGGATTAGGGTTAGGGTTTGTGTTGGTGGAATCGAAGTTTAGGGTTAGGCTTAGGGTCAGGATTGCCTTTTGGGTGACAATCGAGAGCATTTAGGGTTAGGGTTAGTGTTGAGATTGACGATTTAGTGTTAGGCTTAGAATCGAGCACATTAGGGTTAAAGTTATGGTTAGAATCCACTGCATTTAGGCTTAGGGTTAGGGTTAGGGTTATCAGGGTCAGGATTAGAATCGAGAGCATTTAAAGATAGTGGTAGGGTTAGAGTTAGGTTTAGCGTTAGGTTTCGTAGAATTGAGGGTTAGGGATAGGATTAGTGTTATTGTTAGGATTAGGGTTAGAATCAAGCGCATTTTTAGTGTTAGGGTTGATGTTAACGTTAGGGTTTGAGTGCATTTAGGGGTAGTGGAGGAGTTTGGTTAGGATTAGGGTTAGGGTTTGTGTTGCTGGAATCGAGGTTTTGGGTTAGGCTTAGGGGCAGGAGAGCATTTTGGGTCATAATTCAGAGTATTTGGGCTTACGGGTAGTGTTGAAATTGATAATTTAGTTCTAGCGTTAGGATGAAGCACATTTAGGGATAGAGTTATGATTAGAATTCAGTGCATTTAGGGTTAGGGCTAAGGTTAGGGGTAGGGTTAGGGACAGGGTTAAAATCGAGAGCATTTAAGGATAGTGCTAGGGTTAGAGTTAGGTTTAGCGTTCGCTTTCGTAGAATCGAGGGTTAGGCTTAAGGTAAGGCTTAGGGTTAGGGATAGGGTTAGAATCAGGCGCATTTTTAGTGTTGTGCTTTTCGTCAGGCTATGGCTTCGAGTGCATTTAGGGGTAGGGGTAGGAGTAGGGTTAGGATTAGGGTTAGGGTTTGTGTTGGTAGCATCGAGGTTTAGGGTTAGGCTTAGGGTCAGGAATGGCTTTTGGGTTAGAATCCAGTGCATTTAGGCTTAGGGATAGTGTTGAAATTGTCGATTTAGTGTTAGGGTTAGAATCGAGCACATTAGGGTTAGAGTTATGGATAGAATCCACAGCATTTAGGCTTAGGGTTAGGGTTAGTTTTATTAGGGTCAGGATTAGAATCGAGAGCATTTAAGGATAGTGTTAGGGTTAGAGTTAGGTTTAGGGTTAGGTTTCGTAGAATTGAGGGTTAGGGTTAGGGTTAGGGTTAGAATCAAGCGCATTTTTAGTGTTAGGGCTTCGATTAGGGTTAGGGTTAGAGTGCATATAGAGATAGGGATAGGAGTAGGGTTAGGATTTGGGTTAGGGTTTGTGTTGGTAGAATCGAAGTTTAGGGTTAGGCTTAGTGTCAGGATTGCCTTTTGGGTTAGAGTCGAGTGCATTTAGGGTAAGTCTTAGTGTTGAGATTGACGATTTAGAGTTAGTGTTAGAATCGAGCACATTAGGATTAGAGATATGGTTAGAATCCAGGGCTTTTAGGGTTAGGATTAGGGTTAGGGTAAGGGTTGTGTTTAGGGTGAGGGTTAGAATCGAGTACATTTAAGGTTAGTGTTAGGGTTAGAGTTAGGTATAGGGTTAGCTTTCGAAGAATCGAGGGTAAGTGTTAGGGTTAGGGTTAGGGTTAGGATTAGGGTTCGAATCAAGCGCATTTTAGTGTTAGGGTTGGGGTTAGGGTTAGGGTTTGAGTGCATTTAGGGGTAGGGGAGGAGTTGGTTTAGGCTTACGGTTAGAGTTTGTGTTGGTAGCATCGAGGTTTTGGGTTAGGCTTAGGGTCAGGAGAGCATTTTGGGTCATAATTCAGAGCATTTAGGCTTAGGGTTAGTGTTGAAATCGATGATTTAGTTTTAGCGTTAGATTCAAGCACATTTAGGGATAGAGTTATGATTAGAATTCAATGCATTTAGGGTTAGGGTTAGGGTTAGGGTTAGGGTTACGTGTAGAGTAAGGGTTAGAATCGAGAGCATTTAAGGATAGTGCTAGGGTTAGAGTTAGGTTTAGGGTTAGCTTTCGTAGAATCGAGGGTTAGGCTTAGGGTTAGCCTTAGGTTGAGGGTTAGGGTTAGAATCAAGCACAGTTTTAGTGTTAGCGTTAAGGTGCTTGTTAGGGTTAAAGTGCTTTTAGGGCTAGTGGTACGGGTAGGGTTAGGATTAGGGTTAGGGTTTGTGTTGGTAGAATCGAGGTTTAGGTTTAGGCTTAGGGTCAGGATTGCATTTTGAATCAGAATCGAGTGTATTTAGGCTTTGGGTTAGTGTTCAAATTGACGATTTAGTGGTAGGGTTTGAATCGAGCACATTTAGGGTTAGAGTTATAGTTAAAATTCAGTGCATTTAGGGTTAGGGTTAGGGTTAGGGTAAGGGTTAAAATCGAGAGCATTTAAGGATAGTGCTAGGGTTAGAGTTAGGTTTCGCGTTCGCTTTCGTAGAATCGAGGGTTAAGCTTAAGGTTAGGCTTAGGGTTAGGGTTAAGGTTAGAATCAGGCGCATTTTTAGTGTTCTGGTTTTCGTCAGGGTATGGCTTACAGTGCATTTAGGGGTAGGGGTAGGGGCAGGAGTAGGTTTAGGATTAGGGTTAAGGTTTGTGTTGGTAGAATCGAGGTTAAGGTTTAGGCTTAGGTCAGGAATTACTTTTGGGTTACAATCCAGTGCACTTAGGCTTAGGGATAGTGTTGAAATTGTCGATTTAGAGTTAGGGTTAGAATCTAGCACATTTAGGGTTAGAGTTTTGGTAAGAATTCGTTAGGGTTAGGGTTAGTGTTAGGGGTAGGGGTGGGCTTAGAGTGCATTTAGGGGTAGGGGTAGGGGTAGGGTTAGGATTAGGGTTAGGGTTTGTGTTGGTGGAATCGAAGTTTAGGGTTAGGCTTAGGGTCAGGATTGCCTTTTGGGTTACAATCGAGAGCATTTAGGGTTAGGGTTAGTGTTGAGATTGACGATTTAGTGTTAGGCTTAGAATCGAGCACATTAGGGTTAAAGTTATGGTTAGAATCCACTGCATTTAGGCTTAGGGTTAGGGTTAGGGTTATCAGGGTCAGGATTAGAATCGAGAGCATTTAAAGATAGTGTAGGGTTAGAGTTAGGTTTAGCGTTAGGTTTCGTAGAATTGAGGGTTAGGGATAGGATTAGTGTTATTGTTAGGATTAGGGTTAGAATCAAGCGCATTTTTAGTGTTAGGGTTGATGTTAACGTTAGGGTTTGAGTGCATTTAGGGGTAGTGGAGGAGTTTGGTTAGGATTAGGGTTAGGGTTTGTGTTGCTGGAATCGAGGTTTTGGGTTAGGCTTAGGGGCAGGAGAGCATTTTGGGTCATAATTCAGAGTATTTGGGCTTACGGGTAGTGTTGAAATTGATAATTTAGTTCTAGCGTTAGGATGAAGCACATTTAGGGATAGAGTTATGATTAGAATTCAGTGCATTTAGGGTTAGGGCTAAGGTTAGGGGGTAGGGTTAGGGACAGGGTTAAATCGAGAGCATTTAAGGATAGTGCTAGGGTTAGAGTTAGGTTTAGCGTTCGCTTTCGTAGAATCGAGGGTTAGGCTTAAGGTAAGGCTTAGGGTTAGGGATAGGGTTAGAATCAGGCGCATTTTTAGTGTTGTGCTTTTCGTCAGGCTATGGCTTCGAGTGCATTTAGGGGTAGGGGTAGGAGTAGGGTTAGGATTAGGGTTAGGGTTTGTGTTGGTAGCATCGAGGTTTAGGGTTAGGCTTAGGGTCAGGAATGGCTTTTGGGTTAGAATCCAGTGCATTTAGGCTTAGGGATAGTGTTGAAATTGTCGATTTAGTGTTAGGGTTAGAATCGAGCACATTAGGGTTAGAGTTATGGATAGAATCCACAGCATTTAGGCTTAGGGTTAGGGTTAGTTTTATTAGGGTCAGGATTAGAATCGAGAGCATTTAAGGATAGTGTTAGGGTTAGAGTTAGGTTTAGGGTTAGGTTTCGTAGAATTGAGGGTTAGGGTTAGGGTTAGGGTTAGAATCAAGCGCATTT